>NW_020705352.1:0-8042 GCF_002925995.2 Terrapene triunguis
ACTGGGTATAAAAGGGCCTGCTTTGTGCTTGTAAGGTGTGCTCTTCCCTCTGGCGCTAGTCGAGGGGGACACCCACTCAGCTGATCGATCAATAAAACATTTGAAGCCGTCTTCTAGACTCCCGTGCCTCCTTGGGGTAATTGGGCAGCTCCAGGGGGAAACGAGCCCATTTGGCTAACAATGGCGACTCCGCCGGGACTTCTCTCCCTGTAGAGGACACTGACCGATGACCGAGGGCGATTCTGAGGAGTGGCCACCTCGAGCTGTTGGTTTGCTCGGGCCTCGGGTCGTCACGATCGGTCGGGGCGGCTGTGTCCTCTCTAAAGAGAACTCTGAAGGACACGGCAGCAAGACGGCTTCAGAAGAAGGGGAAGTCTGACTGCCGGACGCGGCCACTTCGGGCGGTAAGTGCGTTTACCTCCTGGGTTAGAGGAATAACGCCCCCGAGGTGTGGGTTGGACAGTGGAAATCCCCTAGGCAGCCTGTATACGGGAAGGTATATTAATATCATTGTGAGCTCTGTAAATGTCTTGTTGTTGTGCTTTTGGTTAAAGGGTAAGCAGATAACGGCCAATGAGTAACGTCACTAATTCCACAAGTCCGTGGGCCGTTCTTAACAATTATTGGGACTTGGAGCAACCTCAGGGATTACTCTTGTTTCTGGGAGGGGTAATCTTGTTTCTCCTCTTAATGGTGTGTTGGAAACCGAGACTGTAACTGATTAAAAGATCTGTGTGAAAGATGAATGAGTGCCGCTGCCAGGTCTGAGGCTTAAGCTGACTTCAGCCGCCCCAAGACTCCTGCGAGGGGAAACCCGGTGACCAGGATATCTTGATTGCAAGGGGGGTCAGCCGAACCTCGTGACCAAGCGAATATCTGAGTTAGTACTAGATCCCTACCCCTTCCCCTCCCCTTGATACCTCTGTCTCGAGAAACTCTAGGTAAAGCATAATGGGGTCCGGACAAAGCACCTTCTCCGGGACACCCCTGGGATGTATGCTGGATAACTGGAAGGCGTTTAGATGCCAGGCTGATTATGGAATTGTATTATGTAAAGACAATCTTGTAAAATTCTGTACTCTTGAATGGACGGCATTCGGGGTGGAATGGCCCGAGGGAGGGACACTCAAATCAGAAATTGTACAAGCAGTACATAGCATTGTGACCCGGGATGGGCATTGGGACCAATATCCTTATATAGATATTTGGCAGGACCTCGTGGCTAATCCTCCCCCATGGTTGCAGAAATGTAGAACACAAACTATTAAGACCTTAATGGCCCGTGCCCCTGTTAGGAAACCCTGTCCCCCTGTTAAGAAATCTTGTCCGCAGGCTGTGATTCCCTCTGCCCCTGATCCTATGCCCCCTCCCCCTTTGTATCCTGGCCTCCCGGTTCTGGCACCCTCGATTGAAGTCCCCACCCTCTCCTCTAGGGATAATGCCTCCACTGACCGGGGTGAGCCTCCCAAACAGGAGTCTCCTCCAACCTCCCCGGACTCTCCTGTGTATAAGCACACCAGGAGCCAGACCGGCCCCGTGACAACCCAGAAGGCAGGGAGCTCCGTGGGAAAGGTGTGGGACATGGCACCTACCTATAACCCTGGGGATACTAAATTTACCCTTATTAGCCCATCAGGCAAGGGTGGTTCGATATACGAAATGCCCTCGCGACAGAGTTATTTGTGTCCGATGCGGGAGGCTGTAGCCCCCGATGGTAACCTCACTATGATATATGTCCCCTTTACCACTAGTGATCTATACAATTGGAAACAGCAAAATCCCCCGTTCTCGGAAGATCCCGCCCCACTTACAGCAGTGTTTGAAACCTTAATTACGGCCCACAACCCTACCTGGGGCGACATGAGGGTCGCTCTTAACACTCTATTAACTGCAGAAGAAAGGCGTTTAGTCCTCTCAAGGGCCCGTGAGTGGGTAATGGAAACAGAGGAAGACCCGGCCAGAGTAGCTGAGCGATTGCCTGAAAGCCCTCCTGATTGGAAACATAATGACGAGGCAGGCCGGGCCTCTCATAAACAATACGCTACGACTATAGTCCAGGGGATGAAGCGCTGCATTAGGAAAACCCCAAATTGGGCCAAATTGTATAATATAAGACAGGAAAAAAATGAAAACCCAGCTGCCTTTTATGAGCGGCTTTGTAATACCTGTAAAAGGTACACGGACCTCGACCCTGAGGATGTCAACCGGAAGCGGGTATTAATTCCCCTTTTTATTGGGCAGTCCTACGAGGACATTAGAAAGAAGTTGCAAAAATTGGAGGGGGCGTCGGGCAAAAATATAGAGGAACTCTTAGAAATTGCCATGAAGGTTTATGATCGGAGGGATGATGAGGAGCGAAAGAAAGGGGCCCGCGTTTTAGCCATGGCCCTAAGGGAAGGAAATGAGGAAAGGGGGGACAAAGTTAAGGGACGGCAAGGGCCACCTGGGAAGGGGAGGGGCCCTCGCCTGGGTCGGAATCAGTGCGCTATCTGTAGGGAAGAAGGGCACTGGAAGAATGAATGTCCCCGGCGACAGGCCATGGGAAGGGAACGTAAAGATAGAACCCCGTCCCTTCCCATCCTCTACAACAGTACGGGACGTTCAGGGGAGGGATCCTCCCCATAGGGGGGCCGGGGGACCCAGCGGCCCCTCCTGGCGGCGCAAGCTGCCAGCCTGGATCCCACGGTAAAAATTAAAGTGGAGGGCCGCCCAATTGAAGCCCTTATTGATACTGGGGCCACCCTTAGTTTGCTCCCCCTTAATAAGGCTCCCCGAGGTAGAGCTCAGGAACGTGCCATGGTTCAGGGGATAGAGGGACAAACTACAGCTTTGGAAAAAACTTTGCCACTCCTAGTAAAAATTGGGGACCGTCAAATCTCCCACCAGTTTGTTTGCAGCCCCTCTTGCCCCATCGCGCTGCTTGGACGAGATATCCTTACTAAACTGCAGGCAGAAATCTCGTTCGATAAAGGGACTATGGAAGTTAGACTCCCTAAGCAGCAATCCTCCAACTACCAGATGGCCCTGATAAGCGCTGGAAATCACTCCCCGGAATGTCAGGAGAGGAGTGAAGAGAACCAGCTGTCAGGGGTTAACCGTGAGGTTTGGGCAGAGGAGGGAGGCGTTGCTCGGGCCCAGAATGCTTCGCCAGTGCATATTTCCCTTAAGGAGGGAAGCAGCCCGGTCCGAATTCGACAATACCCCCTTAAGCTAACCACTAGAATCGGGTTAAAGCCTCTGATTCAAAAGTTTTTGCAGTGTGGGTGGCTCAGGGAAGGCACGTCCCCTTATAACACTCCGATAATGGGGGTGCCTAAACCTAATGGACAGTATCGGTTGGTCCAGGACCTAAGACAGATTAACAAGTTAATAGAAGCCCCCTATCCAGTCGTCCCAAATCCCCATACTATTCTGGGCCAAGTTCCCAAAAATCACAGTTGGTTCTCTGTAATAGATTTAAAAGATGCCTTCTTTTCCATTCCCCTTGATTTGGAATCTCAAAGACTGTTTGCCTTCGAGTGGGAGGACCCAGATACCCACTACAAAGCTCAATACCTTTGGACCGTTGTCCCACAAGGACTTACCTGTGCACCCGAGATTTTTGGTAGCAAGTTAAAAAGGGATCTCGCCCCATTCCTGGCTAACCACCCTTCCTGTAATATAGTCCAGTATTGCGATGATTTGCTCTTAAGTACTGAAACAGAGGCAGCCTGTAAAGAGCAGACTATAGAGCTCCTTAATTATCTTGGGGCACAGGGGTATAAGGTCTCAAAGGAAAAAGCGCAACTGGTTAGGCAGCAGGTCACTTTTCTTGGATATCACTTGTGCCAGGGAAGTCGTAGCCTAGGCAAGGAAAGAATCCAGGTTATACTCGATAGCCCTCAACCCCGGAGCCCCCGAGAATTAAGGGCTTTTCTGGGATTGACTGGCTTTTGTCGGCTCTGGATCCCTGATTACGGGGGAAGAGCCAAACCATTATATGAATCCTTAACTAAGGAAGGTCTGCTCCATTGGACATGGACCAAAAAGATGGAAAAAGCATTTCGAGAGCTAAAAGAAGCCTTGGTTCAGCCTCCTGCTCTAGCCCTCCCCGACCCTCGGAAGCCATTCACTTTATACGTTCATGAGAGGGGAGGGGTGGCTGCCGGAGTCCTGTGCCAAAGATCGGGACCAACCTGGCGACCCATTGGATACTACTCAAAGGTGTTGGACCCTGTCGCCAAGGGGTGGCCTGCTTGTTTACGGGCCGTTGCAGCAACCGCTCTCCTTGTACAGGAGGCTGAAAAATTGACCCTGGGCGGGGACACTGAGGTTGTGGTTCCCCACGGGGTGCCTCAAATATTGGGGACAGGCGCTGGGGAAAAGCATCTAAATCCCAGCCGACATACCAGATACGAAGTAGGGCTTTTACTAGCCCCTAACCTAACCTTTAGGACAGTTAGCTCCCTCAACCCAGCTACCCTATTGCCCGACCCTCGGGTTTCCCATGAGACCGGCCCCACTCATGACTGTATTGAAGTCTTACAACAGGAAACCAAACCCCGCCCTGATCTTTCAGACTTGCCGTGGCCCAACCCTGAAATTGAAGGGTACGTTGACGGGTCCAGCTATGTGATAGATGGCAAGCGGTTTACGGGCGCAGCAGTAGTAATTAAGGACAAAGGGATCTACAGGTTTAAACTCAGCCCTAATTTGTCCGCCCAAGCGGCGGAGTTGGTAGCTCTTATCGAGGCTCTCCGGTTGGGAACTGGGAAAACTATTAACCTGTATACTGACAGCCGCTATGCCTATATGGTGGTACATGCTCACGGGACCCTGTGGAAAGAAAGGGGGTTTATTACAGCATCAGGCCAAAGAATTGCACATGGGAGTCTCATCAAAACACTCCTCGAGGCTTTGATGCTTCCCCTCCGGGTTGCCGTGATACATGTGCGGGCCCATGGAAGGGCCCCGGAGGCTGAGCAACGTAGATATAATCAATTGGCTGATCAGGCCGCGAAGGAGGCTGGCCGGGAAGGGGCCACATGGCTCCTCTTGGTCCAAGATACAGAAGCTAAAAGCCCCCCTCCCCAATATACGGCTGAGGAGGTATGCCACGCGCAGGCTGCGGGGGCCCAGCAGGTTCCCTCGGGATGGTGGAAATTACCGGGGGGAGAGACTTTTGTCCCCCGACCAGTGCTTCAGGAAATTCTTCGGCACCTGCATAAAGAAGGACATATGGGGTCGGGGGCAATGGTCGATTTGGCCACCCGATCCCTTAAGGGGCTGGGCATGCACATGGAAGCCCAGAGAATAGTTAGTAATTGCCCTGTCTGCCAACGAACTAACCAAAAGGGGTGTGGCCCTCCCGCCCCAATGGGAGGCCGGCCATGGGCCACGTACCCTTTCCAGAGATGGCAGGTTGACTTTGCAGAAATGCCCCCTTGCAGGGGCTATAAATACTTGCTCGTATTTGTGGATCAACTTACGGGATGGGTAGAGTGTTACCCCACCCGGCATTGTCAGGCCCGGGCTGTTACTAAGGCCCTGTTGCATGACATACTTCCCCGATTCCACCTCCCCGAGACGATTGAATCGGATCAGGGAAGCCACTTTACCTCACAAGTGGTCCAACAGGTGTCCCAGGCACTTGGTATACAATGGAAGTTGCATACGCCCTGGAGACCGCAAAGCTCGGGTCAAGTAGAAAGGATGAATAGAACTCTCAAAGATACTCTGACTAAAATATGCACAGAATCTGGTCTAAAGTGGCTTGATGCCTTGCCACTCGCCCTCACCCGCATTCGAAGGGCCCCACGTAAGGGTCTTAAACTCTCGCCCTTTGAACTAGTCTTTGGATTTCCACCCCGAATACTTATCCCAGGATTCCGGGAGGATGTAACCTGGGAAGTGGGAAATGACTTACTATGGAAACAGGTTTCCGGGTTGCAATCTGTTTTGTTGCAGCTTCATCGATACGCGGCGCCATTCCAGGCCCTCCCCTTGGACCAGACCGTGCATCCATTCCGGATCGGTGACCAGGTCCTTGTCAAGAAGTGGAAACGCGACCCCCTTACGCCAAGATGGGACGGTCCCCACACCGTTTCGCTCATCAGCCAGGCCGCAGTTAAAATTCTCGGGAGCGACAAATGGACACATCACACCCGGGTAAAGCGGTTTCTGAATCCTGACCAGGGTACCAATTCCACGGAAGAGGACACCAGCCCTCTGCCCGCCCCGGCCCCGGAAGCCCGGGGTGGCACGGGCGAAGACACCGTCTGGGAGTATCAAGGACTTGATGGACTAAAAGGGTTGTTTAGGAAAAAACAATGATGAACTCATTATTGATATTTCTGTTCATATGTGGTTGTCACAGCTATGGTGGGGAGAATAGGTTTGTACAACTGGGAGAAACAATAGCGAGTTCCTTCAATCTTAGTAGTTGCTGGGTTTGTGGAGGTCCAGGGGATTGGAATGAGTGGCCTTGGGTAGCCCAGCCAGTGCAAGCTAAATGGTGGATCAGTAATTTAAGTATAGTCCACAAAGGGTCAGAAGTTTGGGCTGAGGATAGTAAACCTTGGCGACTCTATTCCTCTGGAGTAGGGATCCTTTGCCTAAACCGAACAAAACAAGGAGGGGTGTATCTGGGCGAAAGCCAATGTGGCTGGACTCTATCTCTAGGATTTGACTGCTATGATCACCCTAGTTGCCATACGTATGACTGTTCTAAATATCAAGGACGATGGAACCTTACTCATGTAAAGCTAACTAATGATAGCTGGGTAAGTTGTTCCTACTGGAATCATAGGGGCGATGGTTGTAAAGCAGTAGGATTGGATGGGTACTTTGATGCCCTCTTTTTAAGCTGCCAGCGAGATAATACCGTCAGTAAGGATCACGTGGTACGGTGGTATCAGTGGGCATGGCAACACTCTAATGGAACTCGGGTAACCCATTTTAACCATTTTTGGTCTACTACCAATAGCCCTAAATTTGGTTGTAATTGTGTTTGGAAGGAAGGGGCCGGGGCATGGAAATGTGACTATTGTAATCCTGACGGTACATCTACTGTACTAGGGGGGCCCCTGGAGAGGGGTAACCCTTTGTATTACGAAGAACCGGGCTACGAGGACGACCCCGAGACCTGGAATGGTCCCTTTGCAAATGGACAATGGGCCCTAAAAGGCCATTACTGGATATGTGGGCAATACGCTTATCGAAGATTGCCTCCAAATTGGTCAGGAATATGTTATGTTGGGTACATTAGGCCCTTGTTCTTCCTGTTACCCCAAATTCAGGGAAATAAATTAGGAATTAAAGTATATGACGACTTGATTAGAGAAAAGCGGTCCATTGATCCCGCATTAACCGCTGGAAGCTCCCAAACATGGGGAGCTCAAGAGTGGTCCCCTGAGAGAATTATAAAACACTATGGCCCAGCTACATGGAATCCTAATGAGTGGATCTCAGGTGCAAGGGAGCCCATTTACAACTTAAATCGGATAATTCGGCTGCAAGCCATCTTAGAAATAATAACCAATCAGACGGCTGCAGCTCTTGATCTTTTGGCCGATCAGTCCACTCAGATGAGAAATGTGCTCTACCAGCACCATCTAGTTCTTGATTATTTGCTGGCAGAAGAAGGAGGAATCTGTGCAAAATTAAACGAATCTAATTGCTGTTTACAAATAGATGATAATGGAAAGGCGGTAAAACAGCTAACAAAGGAAATGAGAAAGCTAGCCCATGTCCCGGTCCAAACATGGGGTGGGTGGAATATGGATTGGTTCACGTCCTGGTTACCGCAACTGGGATGGTTCCGAGAAGGTCTTCTTCTCTTTGTACTCTTTATTACAACCCTATTAACCCTAGCTTGTTTTGCTCCCTGCGTAGTTGCATTAGTCCGCCGAATGGCTAATCAAATTATACACCGACGAATGATGGCCCTATACCAGCCAGTAAAGGCTGAGGATTGGGGGCCATAAGGCTCTCAAAATGCTTTTTAGGGGGGAATCTTGTTAGGCCCAAAAAGCGAAAAACATGCTTATCTCGGTTTCTGCTTG
>NW_020705353.1:0-7025 GCF_002925995.2 Terrapene triunguis
TGAATTAATTTGAGTTTGGGCGGCACTGAGCTTTGTTAAAGACACTCGGTATGATTCCTCTCCCTGGGGTGGGTGTTGTGCTTTTCATATTGGATCGTGGGTTGTTTTTTGTGTGGATTCCTTTCCAGTATTTAGGTGATGTATCACGCTATGCATGGCTGTCTCCTTAGCAGGTTCATTATAAATCTTCCTGAACAGTGAGATTGGAAATCTAGTCATTTAAGATAGGGAGAATAATACTGGTTGGTGCTGGATATGGCAGGTTTGTCAGAGCTGCATGACAGAGGAATCTGAGAGGATATACAGGAAAGAGGACATAACCATGGGGAGAATCTATAGGTCAGAGTCGGGTAACACAGGAGTGAGTGGTGTGAAGAAAACAGCCTAGATGCCCTCATATGGGAAGCACTTGTGTCTACATAGATAGTATGTCATTTGTATTGTGTTGCATGTGTTTGCGGATTGTAATAAGAAAAGTGCCACTTGACTGTCCATCTGTTGAAGTCTTCTAATCAAGACTGGATGCCTTTCTGGAAGATATATTTTAGTGAGACACAAGCTATTGGGTTCAATACACAAATAATTGGGTACAATTCTATACTCTGTGATGTACAGGAGGTCAGACTAGATGATAAATGTGACGGGTTAGATCACAGAAACCCCCTTGGGAGCTGCCACCCGATGTGCCAAGACTACCCCTGCTTCTGTTTTCCCTGCCAGCTCAGGACTCCAGCCCCCTGTCTTGCTGAGCCAGCCACTCCTGTCTGGCTCCAACACAGACTCAGGGTCTGAATCACTTGTCCCAAAACTGCAAGTTTACCCAAAAACAGCTCACAGGAGTGTGCTTGTCTTTAGCACTCAGATGCCCAACTCCCAATGGGGTCTAAACCCAGATAAATCCGTTTTACCCTGCATAAAGCTTATGCAGGGCAAACTCATAAATTGTTCGCCCTCTATAACACTGATAGAGAGATATGCACAGTTGTTTGCTCCCCCAGGTATTAATACATACTCTGAGTAAATTACTAAATAAAAAGTGATTTTATTAAATACAGACAGTAGGATTTAAGTGGTTCAAAGTAGTAACAGACAGAACAAAGTAAGTCACAAGCAAAATAAAATAAAATGCGCAAATCTATGCCTAATCAAACTAAATACAGATAATCTCACCCTCAGAGATGCTTCAGTAAGTTTTTCTCAGACTGGACACCTTCCAGGCCTGGGCACAATTCTTTCCCCTGGTACAGCTTTTGTTCCAGCTTAGGTGTTATCTAGGGGCTTCTCCATGATGGCTCCTCTCCCGCTCTGTTCTCTTCCACCCCTTTATATATCTTTTGCATAAGGCGGGAATCCTTTGTCCCTCTGGGTTTCCACCCCCCCTCACTGGAAAAGCACCAGGTTAAAGATGGATTCCAGTTCAGGTGACATGATCACATGTCACTGCAAGACTTCATTACTCACTTGCCAGCACACACATATACAGGGAGACTCACAGGTAAACAGCCATCTGCAGACAATGGGAGTCATCAAGATTCCAAACCATCATTAATGGCCCACACTTTACATAATTACAATAGGCCCTCAGAGTTATGTTTTATATTTCTAGTTTTAGATACAAGAGTGGTACATTTCTACAAATAGGATGACCACACTCAGTAGATTATGAGCTTTGTAATGATACCTTACAAGAGACCTTTTGCACGAAGCATATCCCAGTACATTATATTCACTTATTACCGTATTTTCTCTAAATCTATCCCAGTTACATTATATTGACTTATTATTATATTTTTATAAAACCATGTAGACTGCACAACGTCACAGGTTCCCAATCCATTTCCACAGGTTTTATCATTAGAGAAGTAAACTTAAGGCTGGTGAAGGGTGCTAGACTGATAGCCCTGGAGACCGAAGACCCCTGTTCATCCACAGAAGTATGACACGGGCAGCAGTACTGCATCTTCCCATTGGCTCCACCTGCCAACGTGCCTCAACCCTGAGCTGGAGGGACTGTGTCTTGGCATGGAGCACACTAGATCAGTCTCAATGCATATTTGATCCTTGCCTTCTCAATGGAGAATGATTTCTTCCCAGCCCCAGTGCTCAAATCAGGAATCCTTGCAGACTATGGGGTTTTAACTATGCTATTTAGAGCAAAACTCTTTGCTGCTTGTTTATCAACTCAGAGAGAGATCATTTGATTACTCCCCTGTATAGCTGTCTGTTGCTTCTAACCCAGGTGTGGGTCTGCTGTGAGCACTGCCCCACTCTGGGAGTGTAAACCATTGCAACTCTGTGTTTGGTTCAGGGACTTTATAGAGAATTGGGAATGCTAAAAGACACAGCAGGGACCATGGTAGGAATGAATAGAAGAGGGAATAGAGGAGCTGATGATTAAAGCAGCTTCTCCTTTGAGTTACCATATACAATAGAGCTCTTTATTATGAGCCAAACCATGATGCTGCATTAGAACTCCTCCTAAACCTTGTGGTGTTTGAAATCCGTATCCAGACTTACTGACCTGGGCCCATCTATATAACAGAGTCCCTCTCCCTGCCCTACCCCCCACTTTAAACAGCAAGGGCTTATACTGGAAACACCAATGAGGCACTTGACCATGCTGGTGCCACTGGGGGGTCACCAGTGGTAACCACGGTGTATGTAACCTTTGTACCTAGTTCCTCAGAAGGTAGATTACTATCCCAGTCAGCCAGGGTGTGGTTTCCAAATTGCTTCTTTCTCCCTGCTTTTGTGTGTGTGAGCGCTCTGCAATTGCAGATTGCGCTCATTTGTAGAGCAACAATGAAGTCTGCTTCTCTCTCGCACATTCTCTCTCTGTGCCTTGCTAACTTTCCTTAAGAGAGGACTATCCCTGTCCTTCTCCCCTCTAGCCCTCAGCCCCCACTTGCTATGTTTCTGCTCATTATTCCTTTCTGCTTCAACACCACTCAGTGGACAGCAGCTCTGCTTTGAATTTTTAACATTCTCCGTGTGACCCTAATGCTCCCTCACCCAGCCAGCATCTCACAAAGTGTCCTCTGCATCTTCATTCTTAACAGCTGGCCCTGTCTGCAGAGCTACACCATCTTTCAGCTCCCTGCAAATCCCCCTCCTCTCCCTTCCACACAGAAATACAGGGAAAAGAGATTCAGCCCCAGTTTGGCTCGAATCACTCAGCTTTTCCCTCACACTCCAAACCAGAGTTGTCCATACATTGTACTGCAGTTTGGCATTCTATCTCTCAGGTTCTCAGCTACACATGGGCAAACCTAAAAACATTTCCGGGTCGCGGGTTCAGATGAACAGCCCCCAGTCTGCACGAATATCCAAACTAAATAAACCTTTTTGAGCAGAGACGTTGAGAGTGTTACATAGTGATCTGATGTGCATGAACTGGGAGCCATAGACTCCAATACTGAGTCAGAGGCAGAAAAAGACTCATGAAAAAAAAAATATTGGAAAAGAAATATACTTCTTTTAAGTTTAGGTCCCTGTGACAGGGTGCACAAACCCCACACCAGTAAGGAAGGGGTTAAACAGCTGTTCTGAGGCCAAGCAGCCCCACCCTACCCTATCCACACCTACAGAGCATGCATGGCTTGTAGAAGGAACTCAAAAGGAGAACAGGCCAGTAGACACAGGAGCGGAACTCACTTATGCTCCGAGCTCCTGGCTGTAGTGACCCAAAGGGATGAGACTTATGATTCGCAGAACGTCTGAGATTTTATCTTTGATTCCACTTATTTAATGTCTTGTCTGTTAGGAAAGAAGGGACTGGTAGGGAGTGATCCAGGGAGGCAGCAGTATAATGCTTTAGGGTGCAGGATTTAGCTGCCTATGCTGTGCCCTGGATTGGAACCTGCGGAAGGGAGCTAGAATGTGTTCCCCTACCAATCGCTAGGGGGCGCTGAAGGCAGAAGCGTACCCCGATAGAGGGGGTATAGAAGAGAGAAGGCACTCAGGACAGACGGGTCAAGATCCCAAGATGTCAATCCAGAGGGAGACCCAGAGCCCCCTCTGTGACGCTGGCAGACCAGCTCATGCCAAGTTCCTCATGTCTCAACTGAATGCAGACAAGTACATAGCTGGAATCAGTCTGGCTCACCTGTGTGTTAGTATTGTTAAAACAGTTACTAGAATTCTAAGAATGTGTTTAGGCTTTATTGAATGCTTGTGTGTTGCTGCATGCATTAATCTCATAACATCTGCATCCCATATTGTAAGGGGATATTTCAGCAGTTGCTCTCTGAGCCTCAGTGACTGGGTAAGTAACTAGACAGGAGTGAAACATTAATTACACCCTTCCCAAAAGGAAAGGTCCATCGATACCAGACAGACTACTGTGGGATGTTGCAACTAGAATTTCCCTACATAACATTAACAAGAGGGCAGAAGACTTTGTTGTTCTTCCTTCCTCCCCATGAAAATGAATCATGCAAGTGGATTTTTGCCATCAGCTGAGTTTGCAGCTCAGAGCACATGGCAGGAGAGGGATGGGCTAGAAGGAACTGATTATTTCTATGTTGTTTGGACTCTCAGGGGGAAAAGATTTTCTAAGCATAAGCAAGAGATCCTCAGCTGCTTAGCCTTGGTTAGCCCTAAAGGACATATAGAACTTGCTCAGCACAGATGCTTCTATTATCTTTTGAAATTTAAGATTGTAACTCATTTGTATATGTATGCTTACCTGCTTTAACCTTGTAAAGAACTCTTCTTTCCCTTTCCTATTTTATTAAATCTTCATATAGATTATTATAGGATTGGCTACAAGCATTTTCTTTAGTGTGAGGTCTAAGGTGCAATTAACCTGGGTTAAGTGAATAGTTCTTTGGAACAGGGAGTAACCTGAATATTGCTGTGATTCATGGTGTAAGGGACCGTCCATCACAAAGGTAAGCTCACCCATTAATGGGACTGTCTGTGACTCCATGTTAAGGTTGTTAGAGTGCCTGAAGAGTTTTCATTTGATAATAGGTTGCTGAAATCTAAGGACAGAACTCACAACCAATTTAGAGGTTGTGTCCTGGATCCTAACAGTCTACTGTCAGGTTGGTACTCACACTCGAGTCACTGCAGGCAGCGTTACAGCCTCACCTAACTCAGAGGGTTAGCTGTTTGCTGGACTCTTTATATACCCCCAAAAGAGTCATCATCAAACACGTAACGTGGCCAGAGGGCTGAGTTATGGAAGGGGCAGACCACTGCAAAACCACAGTGGCTGTCAACAGAGGGCACCAAGAAAGAGAGAACCTGCCCAGCCACTGTACGGTGCCTGCGGTGAGTGATCTCCTTCACAGTTCCATAGGAACTGAAATAACTTAAGTTACAAGAATTCCCATAGAATCATCATAAAAAGAGAGCTCCCAGCTAAAGCAAAAGCCACCCAACTCTTTGTCCAGCCTAAACAAAATCTTTTTGGACTAGCACAGACCTCTGAAAGGCTCCCAGGCTGAACTCAATCTTTCCAGGCCGAAACAGGCCTCTGCTCAACCCAAGCTCCCAGGAGAGACTGACTCTTCCAAAAGCTGAGAGAAGCTTTATAACCCCTGTACTCCACCCACACTAAACTCCAGCCAATTGGCGACTGGGGTGGACCTCTCTGTCACAGTGAGAACAGCAGCATTCATGTTATTTTGGTTCTTGATCCACCAGGCATGCGGCGGGGGGGGAGGGGGGACTTTAATTTATAAAAAAGGCTGGTGCCAATTCAGTCCTGGATGAAGGGAGAGTTGTTTTTTGTGAATCAGTTCATCCCTCTCTAATCTCAATGGCTGAGTCCCAGCTACTGTAGCAGTGTGTCCTCTGTTATTTCATTGTAATTCTTCTCTCCGCAGACTTGACTACACTGTGAAAAAGTGAGCCAATCTCGATAGCAGGTGGTGGTGAAAATTACTGCTCTGTAGTAATTGTAGAGAAGGTCAGGTGAGTTCACTACCCATTGTTGCAAAGCATGCTAGACACCTGGTGTGTTGGGGAGGAGAAGATTGGATTCCCCTGTCCTTTGCTACAACAGGTGCTGAACTTGACTGACCTCTCCATTCCTGCAGGACAGCCATTTTCAACACCACTTGGGATGAGTCCACAGGACACCAATGGTCGTAAAGGAAGTCATTTCCCTAGTGATCGACACTGCTCAAATCTCTCAATGTTGTTTGGCAACTGACCCAGCTGGAGCACAAAGATGTGTGATGTATATTGGAATGCTGTAGATATTGGACTTCAGTGAGACATCATCTAGCAACTCATTTGCCAACTAGTTCAACAATTAATAGATTTTAAGTCCAACAGAGGACAATTTTATTGTGACAGCGTACCCCATAAGGCTTTATGGGTGGGTGTTTATAAATGTATGTATGATATAACTGAAATATGTTTTGTGCTGCCTGTGCCATGTAACCTATCTCCGTAAAGGTTATGGTCTACTATATCTATTCATCCTTTGTACATATATACCATTTTCTACTTGAGGTTAAGAATATGGGCTGTATGCTTGCTTGATTTCTAAGTAAGCTTGGTGAGGCATTTGGTCAGCTTCTTTAGGAAGGAATTTGCCAGGTTAAGTACCTGATCAGGAAACACTTGGGGAACAACGCATCTTGGAATGCTCCAATCCACATAAGAAGTCTTCCTGGAGACATGCAAGATACCATGTGGACAATGGCTTCAGCCTGTAAAGACTGAGTCATGCAGGGACATGTGACTTGCCCAGGTGACTCCAGAACTCCATCTTGGAGCTGGACTTTGCATAGGAGGGAGGAGGGGGGTCTCCTCCCACAAGAGAGAGTCTATTTAACCCTGGGGGAGACACCTCCATTTTGTCTTCAGCTGGCTAAAGAAGGAGTCTCTCCACCCCCCCCCAGGATGCTTGAAGGAAACTGAAACAAAAGACAGTAACTACAGGGGTTGTGAGAGATTGCTGGACCCAGGCTAAAGGGAGATTAGCCTGTAAAAGGGAGCATTCTGGAACTGGTGAGGAACTTATCTGTATTTAGTTTGATTAGGCATAGATTTGCGCATTTTATTTT
>NW_020705354.1:0-4568 GCF_002925995.2 Terrapene triunguis
TGAATTAATTTGAGTTTGGGCGGCACTGAGCTTTGTTAAAGACACTCAGTATGATTCCTCTCCCTGGGATGGGTGTTGTGCTTTTCATATTGGCTCGTGGGTTGTTTTTTGTGTGGATTCCTTTCCAGTATTTAGGTGATGTATCAGGCTATGCATGGCTGTCTCCTTAGCAGGTTCACTATAAATCTTCCTGAACAGTGAGATTGGAAATCTAGTCATTTAAGATAGGGAGAATAATATTGGTTGGTGTTGGATATGGCAGGTCTGTCAGAGCTGCATGACAGAGGAATCTGAGAGGATATACAGGAAAGAGGACATAACCATGGGGAGAGTCTATAGGTCAGAGTTGGGTAACACAGGAGTGAGTGGTGTGAAGAAAACAGCCTAGATGCCCTCATATGGGAAGCACTTGTGTCTACATAGATAGTATGTCATTTGTATTGTTACATGTGTATGCGGATTGTAATAAGAAAAGTGCCACTTGACTGTCCATCTGTTGAAGTCTTCTAATCAAGACTGGATGCCTTTCTGGAAGATATATTTTAGTGAGACACAAGCTATTGGGTTCAATACACAAATAATTGGGTACAATTCTATACTCTGTGGTGTACAGGAGGTCACACTAGATGATCAAATTGTCCTCTGTTGGACTTAAAATCTATGAATTGTTGAACTAGTTGGCAAATGAGTTGCTAGATGATGTCTCACTGAAGTCCAATATCTACAGCATTCCAATATACGTCACACATCTTTGTGCTCCAGCTGGGTCAGTTGCCAAACAACATTGAGAGATTTGAGCAGTGTCTATCACTAGGGAAATGACTTCCTTTATGACCATTGGTGTCCTGTGGACTCATCCCAAGTGGTGTTGAAAATGGCTGTCCTGCAGGAATGGAGAGGTCAGTCAAGTTCAGCACCTGTTGTAGCAAAGGACAGGGGAATCCAATCTTCTCCTCCCCAACACACCCGGTGTCTAGCATGCTTTGCAACAATGGGTGGTGAACTCACCTGACCTTCTCTACAATTACTACAGAGCAGTAATTTTCACCACCACCTGCTATCGAGATTGGCTCACTTTTTCACAGTGTAGTCAAGTCTGCGGAGAGAAGAATTACAATGAAATAACAGAGGACACACTGCTACAGTAGCTGGGACTCAGCCATTGAGATTAGAGAGGGATGAACTGATTCACAAAAAACAACTCTCCCTTCATCCAGGACTGAATTGACACCAGCCTTTTTTATAAATTAAAGTCCCCCCTCCCCTCCCCCCCACCCCGCATGCCTGGTGGATCAAGAACCAAAATAACATGAATGCTGCTATTCTCACTGTGACAGAGAGGTCCACCCCAGTCGCCAATTGGCTGGAGTTTAGTGTGGGTGGAGTACAGGGGTTATAAAGCTTCTCTCAGCTTTTGGAAGAGTCAGTCTCTCCTGGGAGCTTGGGTTGAGCAGAGGCCTGTTTCGGCCTGGAAAGATTGAGTTCAGCCTGGGAGCCTTTCAGAGGTCTGTGCCAGTCCAAAAAGATTTTGTTTAGGCTGGACAAAGAGTTGGGTGGCTTTTGCTTTAGCTGGGAGCTCTCTTTTTATGATGATTCTATGGGAATTCTTGTAACTTAAGTTATTTCAGTTCCTATGGAACTGTGAAGGAGATCACTCACCGCAGGCACCGTACAGTGGCTGGGCAGGTTCTCTCTTTCTTGGTGCCCTCTGTTGACAGCCACTGTGGTTTTGCAGTGGTCTGCCCCTTCCATAACTCAGCCCTCTGGCCACGTTACGTGTTTGATGATGACTCTTTTGGGGGTATATAAAGAGTCCAGCAAACAGCTAACCCTCTGAGTTAGGTGAGGCTGTAACGCTGCCTGCAGTGACTCGAGTGTGAGTACCAACCTGACAGTAGACTGTTAGGATCCAGGACACAACCTCTAAATTGGTTGTGAGTTCTGTCCTTAGATTTCAGCAACCTATTATCAAATGAAAACTCTTCAGGCACTCTAACAACCTTAACATGGAGTCACAGACAGTCCCATTAATGGGTGAGCTTACCTTTGTGATGGACGGTCCCTTACACCATGAATCACAGCAATATTCAGGTTACTCCCTGTTCCAAAGAACTATTCACTTAACCCAGGTTAATTGCACCTTAGACCTCACACTAAAGAAAATGCTTGTAGCCAATCCTATAATAATCTATATGAAGATTTAATAAAATAGGAAAGGGAAAGAAGAGTTCTTTACAAGGTTAAAGCAGGTAAGCATACATATACAAATGAGTTACAATCTTAAATTTCAAAAGATAATAGAAGCATCTGTGCTGAGCAAGTTCTATATGTCCTTTAGGGCTAACCAAGGCTAAGCAGCTGAGGATCTCTTGCTTATGCTTAGAAAATCTTTTCCCCCTGAGAGTCCAAACAACATAGAAATAATCAGTTCCTTCTAGCCCATCCCTCTCCTGCCATGTGCTCTGAGCTGCAAACTCAGCTGATGGCAAAAATCCACTTGCATGATTCATTTTCATGGGGAGGAAGGAAGAACAACAAAGTCTTCTGCCCTCTTGTTAATGTTATGTAGGGAAATTCTAGTTGCAACATCCCACAGTAGTCTGTCTGGTATCGATGGACCTTTCCTTTTGGGAAGGGTGTAATTAATGTTTCACTCCTGTCTAGTTACTTACCCAGTCACTGAGGCTCAGAGAGCAACTGCTGAAATATCCCCTTACAATATGGGATGCAGATGTTATGAGATTAATGCATGCAGCAACACACAAGCATTCAATAAAGCCTAAACACATTCTTAGAATTCTAGTAACTGTTTTAACAATACTAACACACAGGTGAGCCAGACTGATTCCAGCTATGTACTTGTCTGCATTCAGTTGAGACATGAGGAACTTGGCATGAGCTGGTCTGCCAGCGTCACAGAGGGGGCTCTGGGTCTCCCTCTGGATTGACATCTTGGGATCTTGACCCGTCTGTCCTGAGTGCCTTCTCTCTTCTATACCCCCTCTATCGGGGTACGCTTCTGCCTTCAGCGCCCCCTAGCGATTGGTAGGGGAACACATTCTAGCTCCCTTCCGCAGGTTCCAATCCAGGGCACAGCATAGGCAGCTAAATCCTGCACCCTAAAGCATTATACTGCTGCCTCCCTGGATCACTCCCTACCAGTCCCTTCTTTCCTAACAGACAAGACATTAAATAAGTGGAATCAAAGATAAAATCTCAGACGTTCTGCGAATCATAAGTCTCATCCCTTTGGGTCACTACAGCCAGGAGCTCGGAGCATAAGTGAGTTCCGCTCCTGTGTCTACTGGCCTGTTCTCCTTTTGAGTTCCTTCTACAAGCCATGCATGCTCTGTAGGTGTGGATAGGGTAGGGTGGGGCTGCTTGGCCTCAGAACAGCTGTTTAACCCCTTCCTTACTGGTGTGGGGTTTGTGCACCCTGTCACAGGGACCTAAACTTAAAAGAAGTATATTTCTTTTCCAATATTTTTTTTTTCATGAGTCTTTTTCTGCCTCTGACTCAGTATTGGAGTCTATGGCTCCCAGTTCATGCACATCAGATCACTATGTAACACTCTCAACGTCTCTGCTCAAAAAGGTTTATTTAGTTTGGATATTCGTGCAGACTGGGGGCTGTTCATCTGAACCCGCGACCCGGAAATGTTTTTAGGTTTGCCCATGTGTAGCTGAGAACCTGAGAGATAGAATGCCAAACTGCAGTACAATGTATGGACAACTCTGGTTTGGAGTGTGAGGGAAAAGCTGAGTGATTCGAGCCAAACTGGGGCTGAATCTCTTTTCCCTGTATTTCTGTGTGGAAGGGAGAGGAGGGGGATTTGCAGGGAGCTGAAAGATGGTGTAGCTCTGCAGACAGGGCCAGCTGTTAAGAATGAAGATGCAGAGGACACTTTGTGAGATGCTGGCTGGGTGAGGGAGCATTAGGGTCACACGGAGAATGTTAAAAATTCAAAGCAGAGCTGCTGTCCACTGAGTGGTGTTGAAGCAGAAAGGAATAATGAGCAGAAACATAGCAAGTGGGGGCTGAGGGCTAGAGGGGAGAAGGACAGGGATAGTCCTCTCTTAAGGAAAGTTAGCAAGGCACAGAGAGAGAATGTGCGAGAGAGAAGCAGACTTCATTGTTGCTCTACAAATGAGCGCAATCTGCAATTGCAGAGCGCTCACACACACAAAAGCAGGGAGAAAGAAGCAATTTGGAAACCACACCCTGGCTGACTGGGATAGTAATCTACCTTCTGAGGAACTAGGTACAAAGGTTACATACACCGTGGTTACCACTGGTGACCCCCCAGTGGCACCAGCATGGTCAAGTGCCTCATTGGTGTTTCCAGTATAAGCCCTTGCTGTTTAAAGTGGGGGGTAGGGCAGGGAGAGGGACTCTGTTATATAGATGGGCCCAGGTCAGTAAGTCTGGATACGGATTTCAAACACCACAAGGTTTAGGAGGAGTTCTAATGCAGCATCATGGTTTGGCTCATAATAAAGAGCTCTATTGTATATGGTAACTCAAAGGAGAAGCTGCTTTAATCATCAGCTCCTCTATTCCCTCTTCT
>NW_020705355.1:0-1258 GCF_002925995.2 Terrapene triunguis
TTATCTGTATTTAGTTTGATTAGGCATAGATTTGCGCATTTTATTTTATTTTGCTTGTGACTTACTTTGTTCTGTCTGTTACTACTTTGAACCACTTAAATCCTACTGTCTGTATTTAATAAAATCACTTTTTATTTAGTAATTTACTCAGAGTATGTATTAATACCTGGGGGAGCAAACAACTGTGCATATCTCTCTATCAGTGTTATAGAGGGCGAACAATTTATGAGTTTGCCCTGCATAAGCTTTATGCAGGGTAAAACGGATTTATCTGGGTTTAGACCCCATTGGGAGTTGGGCATCTGAGTGCTAAAGACAAGCACACTCCTGTGAGCTGTTTTTGGGTAAACTTGCAGTTTTGGGACAAGTGATTCAGACCCTGAGTCTGTGTTGGAGCCAGACAGGAGTGGCTGGCTCAGCAAGACAGGGGGCTGGAGTCCTGAGCTGGCAGGGAAAACAGAAGCAGGGGTAGTCTTGGCACATCGGGTGGCAGCTCCCAAGGGGGTTTCTGTGATCCAACCCGTCACAGAACCCATGGATCCTGCCTCTGTCCTCTTTGCAAGGACTTCCAGGAATATTGGTGTGAACACATTGGGAGGTCATGCCTGGCTCCTTTCCATACATAGGGAGGACTGGGGTTGAAATGGTGATTAACTGATCCCAGGATGTGTCTTCAAAGGGAATGACTTCTCAGATGAGTGGCTACAAATGTAGACCTGTTGGAATGCCTAGGCTTTATGGGAGAGTATTATGTCGCTTGCTCTTTGCACAACAATCAACCATATGAAACAGCCACACAGGCACAGTTGGTTCCCAAGTAACCCTGTTTGCTAACTATATAGGAACATGCAAGGCAAAGTGTATAACTATATACACACTGCTGCTCTGACTGGTTGCTGGTGGCTTTCAAAACATAGAACATGATGAGCTTACACACTACACCATAGAGGAGAAGAAAAGAAAAACAGCGAAGAGATAGAAGGCTAGTAAAGCTTTGTAGCATTGGAAGCTCTCCCATTAACACATGTAAAATCTCTCTCTCCCTTCCTCCTGAAGTTTATACCATGATCATCACTGATATCTGAGCATTTTACAGACCTACATGGGTCAGATCAATGCTGATCTCTGGTTCTCTGCTCCCGCTTGTCTCATGTGGGAGAGAAGGGTACATAATCATTTACCATTAGTTATTTAGTGTTGTGGGCAATACCGCAGAGCCATGTTAATGAGATGAGTTGTGCATTTTGTCCTGAAGGCA
>NW_020705356.1:0-1298 GCF_002925995.2 Terrapene triunguis
TCAAAGGAGAAGCTGCTTTAATCATCAGCTCCTCTATTCCCTCTTCTATTCATTCCTACCATGGTCCCTGCTGTGTCTTTTAGCATTCCCAATTCTCTATAAAGTCCCTGAACCAAACACAGAGTTGCAATGGTTTACACTCCCAGAGTGGGGCAGTGCTCACAGCAGACCCACACCTGGGTTAGAAGCAACAGACAGCTATACAGGGGAGTAATCAAATGATCTCTCTCTGAGTTGATAAACAAGCAGCAAAGAGTTTTGCTCTAAATAGCATAGTTAAAACCCCATAGTCTGCAAGGATTCCTGATTTGAGCACTGGGGCTGGGAAGAAATCATTCTCCATTGAGAAGGCAAGGATCAAATATGCATTGAGACTGATCTAGTGTGCTCCATGCCAAGACACAGTCCCTCCAGCTCAGGGTTGAGGCACGTTGGCAGGTGGAGCCAATGGGAAGATGCAGTACTGCTGCCCGTGTCATACTTCTGTGGATGAACAGGGGTCTTCGGTCTCCAGGGCTATCAGTCTAGCACCCTTCACCAGCCTTAAGTTTACTTCTCTAATGATAAAACCTGTGGAAATGGATTGGGAACCTGTGACGTTGTGCAGTCTACATGGTTTTATAAAAATATAATAATAAGTCAATATAATGTAACTGGGATAGATTTAGAGAAAATACGGTAATAAGTGAATATAATGTACTGGGATATGCTTCGTGCAAAAGGTCTCTTGTAAGGTATCATTACAAAGCTCATAATCTACTGAGTGTGGTCATCCTATTTGTAGAAATGTACCACTCTTGTATCTAAAACTAGAAATATAAAACATAACTCTGAGGGCCTATTGTAATTATGTAAAGTGTGGGCCATTAATGATGGTTTGGAATCTTGATGACTCCCATTGTCTGCAGATGGCTGTTTACCTGTGAGTCTCCCTGTATATGTGTGTGCTGGCAAGTGAGTAATGAAGTCTTGCAGTGACATGTGATCATGTCACCTGAACTGGAATCCATCTTTAACCTGGTGCTTTTCCAGTGAGGGGGGGTGGAAACCCAGAGGGACAAAGGATTCCCGCCTTATGCAAAAGATATATAAAGGGGTGGAAGAGAACAGAGCGGGAGAGGAGCCATCATGGAGAAGCCCCTAGATAACACCTAAGCTGGAACAAAAGCTGTACCAGGGGAAAGAATTGTGCCCAGGCCTGGAAGGTGTCCAGTCTGAGAAAAACTTACTGAAGCATCTCTGAGGGTGAGATTATCTGTATTTAGTTTGATTAGGCATAGATTTGCGCATTTTATTTT
>NW_020705357.1:0-1318 GCF_002925995.2 Terrapene triunguis
TCAAAGGAGAAGCTGCTTTAATCATCAGCTCCTCTATTCCCTCTTCTGCCCTACCATGGTCCCTGCTGTGTCTTTTAGCATTCCCAATTCTCTATAAAGTCCCTGAACCAAACACAGAGTTGCAATGGTTTACACTCCCAGAGTGGGGCAGTGCCCACAGCAGACCCACACCTGGGTTAGAAGCAACAGACAGCTATAGAGGGGAGTAATCAAATGATCTCTCTTTGAGTTGATAAACAAGCAGCAAAGAGTTTTGCTCTAAATAGCATAGTTAAAACCCCATAGTCTGCAAGGATTCCTGATTTGAGCACTGGGGCTGGGAGGAAATCATTCTCCATTGAGAAGGCAAGGATCAAATATGCATTGAGACTGATCTAGTGTGCTCCATGCCAAGACACAGTGCCTCCAGCTCAGGGTTGAGGCATGTTGGCAGGTGGAGCCAATGGGAAGATGCAGTACTGCTGCCTGTGTCATACTTCTGTGGATGAACAGGGGTCTTCGGTCTCCAGGGCTATCAGTCTAGCACCCTTCACCAGCCTTACTTCTCTAATGATAAAACCTGTGGGAATGGATTGGGAACCCATGGATCCTGCCTCCGTCCTCTTTGCAAGGACTTCCAGGAATATTGGTGTGAACACGTTGGGAGGTCATGGTTTGTGATGCCTGGCTCCTTTCCATACATAGGGAGGACTGGGGTTGAAATGGTGATTAACTGATCCCAGGATGTGTCTTCAAAGGGAATGACTTCTCAGATGAGTGGCTACAAATGTAGACCTGTTGAAATGCCTAGGCTTTATGGGAGAGTATTATGTCGCTTGCTCTTTGCACAACAATCAACCATATGAAGCAGCCACACAGGCACAGTTGGTTCCCAAGTAACCCTGTTTGCTAACTATATAGGAACATGCAAGGCAAAGTGTATAACTATATACACACTGCTGCTCTGACTGGTTGCTGGTGGCTTTCAAAACATAGAACATGATGAGCTTACACACTACACCATAGAGGAGGAGAAGAAAAAAAAAACAGTGAAGAGATAGAAGGCTAGTAAAGCTTTGTAGCATTGGAAGCTCTCCCATTAACATATGTAAAATCTCTCTCTCCCTTCCTCATGCAGTTTATACCATGATCATCACTGATATCTGAGCATTTTACAGACCTACGTGGGTCAGATCAATGCTGATCTCTGGTTCTCTGCTCCCCCTCGTCTCATGTGGGAGAGAAGGGTACATAATCATTTACCATTAGTTATTAGTATTGTGGGCAATACAGCAGAGCCATGTTAATGAGATGAGTTGTGCATTTTGTCCTGAAGGCA
>NW_020705358.1:0-2962 GCF_002925995.2 Terrapene triunguis
AGCACCAAACCCAGAGGCAGCGTGACACAGCAAAACCTAGGAACTTTGAATCCAAACTAAACTCCTATAAAAAAGGAAGGGTGAGATGAGAGACTTTGGGTAACGTTCTGCTATCAACATCAAGGAGCATCGGTGCGCGCCCGACAGAGACCCGGCTCCCCCTCGTGCTCAGCTTTCCTGGCCAGTTAGCTGTCACGAGCTACAATCCCAAGCTGCGAACTCAAACTACAATCAGGACTGGTAACTATCCAGCAGCTGCAGAACATTTTGGTGTGTGTGTGTGTGTGTGAAAGTGTATGTGTATAAGCATTAAGGTATTTGCTAAAAGTTACAGTTTAATAATAAATGTGGCATCTTTGTCTTGACCCCTAAAACGATCCTGTGTAAGTTTGTGGGACAACATTATTGGTGGAGAATGCGAAAGGGGGAGCAAGCATAGAATCCACAGTTATTATAAAACTGGTGTGCACACCGCCAGCTTTAGCAAGCTTGGCACTATAGAAAAAGAGTGTAAACTTTCAGTTAATTAACCAAACTCTGAAGGATATAGGAGTTTAGGTTTAAATTGTGTTATAAAGGTACATAATCCGGGGAAGGATTAACCAAACTCTGAAAAATATAGGAGTTTAGGTTTAAATTGTGTTATAAAGGTACATACACCCTCAGCCGTAGCAAGACTGAGCTAAAGAGGAGAACTTAGTGTTTCTCACTCTGATCCGGGGAAGGATTTGTATAATTGGTGTATGAACCCTTGGTGGTAGCAGACCGAGTAATACAGAGGAAGGCTTAGCGTCTCTCCCTCTGGCCCAGAGTGGGTTAAAAACATAAGATACAGATCTTGTTCTGTTAAATCAAACTCTAAAGGATATAGGAGTTTGGGCAGTGTAGTGTGGTTTATGTTTGTTTGTTTGTTTTGTTTTTTTGTAAGTAATATTGTGGTAATTTCACAATTTTGAAGAAAATGTTTAAGGAACGGGACCAGAAAGGGTGGGGGCTAGTTAAAAAGCCCACCCTCCTTGCTAAATTGGAAGTGGAAAAAGCTTGTACCCATGGAAAGGACCTGTTTATTGAAAAAAGCAGGATCGGGCCCAGGCAAGCAAAAGATAAAGAAACTGAAAAACAGGTTAGGTACAGAGAGTTAAAACAGCACTCTCAAATCTTACAGCAGCAGTAACATCAGGAGAAGAAACATTTGAGACCCCAGAAGGGGGCAGACCTTTGGGACCCCTCTGGAGATTGGGAAGGGGGATATTTGGGTAAATTCCTCCTCCCAGGGCCAAAATGCCATTAAAACAGTTAACAACAGTGCCTGCTTCTGCCTCAAATCTCCAGGCTATGGCAAAATGGCTGGAGATTTTAAAACAAATTTTTTTTTCTAAATGAAGTGTTAACGCCCTTTTACTAAGAGAAAGGAAGAATTTACACTCACAAGAAATGCACCACTTAATTAGCATTTGTGCAGCCCCAAGTACCAAACACACTGTGGCAGAGACTAAGCAGGTTCTGCCATGGTGAAAGCACTGTGCTAATTTGTTTCCAAGCTTTTATCTTTCAGGCTCTAAACCAGAACATCAGAAAAGCTGGTACCAGCTGAAGAGTTATAAAATCCCATGGTTATAGTGTCATGACAAAGTCTGTGTTCAGTGTTCTGTGTTGCATGTTCTGTGTCTGTCTCTAGTGGTGTCCTGTGCTAGCATTGGGTCCAGAAAGAGAGGGGATACTACACTAGACAGGGCAAATGTCTTTTCCTCTCTCTACTTCCCCCATGTCCATCCAATTTATCAATCACCACTTGTGTCCAAAGGACTTTGGTCCCCAGTGTATCAGGTTTATTTTTTGTTAGGTTCTCTAATAGTCATTTTGTTGTTAATTTTTGTTATTAATACATTTGTATTGTTAGTTACATTTGCTTGTATTGTTAATTCCACACTTTCCTCTATGCACTCTGGTTCTACTTCCCCAAGCCCTAAAGGGTAGTTCTTTGGCCCCCATAACCTGTAAAACCTTGGCCCATGATTGTAGGGCCCCATCTTTCAGGTCCCCAGAAACCTCTTGAAAACAACTGTTAAAAATAGGAAATTCTGCAACATTTTAGCAACTAAATGTTAGTTTAAGTCCAAATCAGCTTAACCTTGCATGACAACTGTGGTACTCCTACAAAATCTTATTTGTTGTGTGTGCTTAAAAAGGTCCTGACCTCAGTGACTTTTATTGTTTGATGGCTATTGCAGCATCAAACTTGGGCCTCATCTTCTTTGTCAATGTACCCAATTATTGTAATGGTAATGGTTTTATAATTGTTTGGTTTGTTTGCAACAGATCACCTGTGCCCTACAATAACAACAACTGCTGTAATAATCATAAATAAAGGGGCAGTGTTGTAGGAGAAGCCCACCTGGTCAGCAATTCTAAATATAATTTTTCATCCCATCATTGTCCTATTAGTAATCCTAACTGTTATGTTGGTTCTGCCTTAAAACAATTACATAAAGTGTGACCCATTCAATGCCCCTGGATTGAAGGGTCAAAAGGGGGACAATGTAGAACTCATAAATGAAATTGTTTTTAGTTATCCTGTACCATTGTAACTTCTGTTCACCATTTCATTACACCTGCCATTTTGCCTACATTGTAACTTTCATTACACTTTCCATTTTTCCTACATTGTAACTTCTGTGCCATATTGTAATTCAAACCCCATTTTCCATTTTGTAAGGGCTTGCTGCAACCTTCATTGTTGCAAACCCTGCTGTAATTTTATTATTAGTCTAGTTAAGATGTGTGAATGAGGGGTGCATGGGTAATAGAATCAACCTCCAGCACCAGCCCGTCCTGATGAAATAAAGTTCAAATACCAACGGCTAAAAAACTAGACAACAGCCCTAACTCAAGCAAAAAGCATCCACCCTAAAAAAAAACAACAAAAGGAAGATCAAAGCCAGGTCCCAGGCTGACAGTCACG
>NW_020705359.1:0-1585 GCF_002925995.2 Terrapene triunguis
CCAGGGAGATTGAAGTGTTCACTTACTGGCTTTTGTATGTTACCATTCCTGATGTCCGATTTGTATCCATTTATTCTTTTGCAGAGGGACTGTCTGGTTTGGCCAATGTACATGGCAGAGGGGCATTGTTGGCACATGATGGCATATATAACATTAGTAGATGGGCAGGTGAATGAGCCCTTGATGGTGTGGCTGATGTGGTTGGGTCCTCTGATGGTGTCGCCAGAATAGATATGGGGACAGAGTAGGCAACGAGGTTTGCTACAGGGATTGGTTCCTGGGTTGGTGTTTCTGTGGTGTGGTGTGTAGTTGCTGGTGAGTATTTGCTTCAGGTTGGGGGGTTGTCTGTAAGCGAGGACTGGCCTGCCTCCCAAGGTCTGTGAGAGTGAGGGATCATTTTCCAGGATAGGTTGTAGATCGTGGATAATGCGCTGGAGAGGTTTTAGCTGGGGGCTGTATGTGATTGCCAGTGGTGTTCTGTTATTGTCCTTGTTGGGCCTGTCCTGTAGTAGGTGATTTCTGGGTACCCGTCTTGCTCTGTCAATCTGTTTCCTCACTTCCCCAGGTGGGTATTGTAGTTTTACGAATGCTTGATAAAGATCTTGTAGGTGTTTGTCTCTGTCTGAGGGGTTGGAGCAAATTCGGTTGTATCTTAGGGCTTGGCTGTAGACAATGGATCGTGTGATGTTTCTTGGATGGAAGCTGGAGGCATGTAGGTACGTATAGCGGTCAGTAGGTTTCCGGTATAGGGTGGTGTTTATGTGACCATCACTTATTTGCACTGTAGTGTCCAGGAAGTGGATCTCTTGTGTGGACTGGTCCAGGCTGAGGTTGATGGTGGGGTGGAAATTGTTGAAGTCCACGTGGAATTCTTCAAGGGCCTCCTTTCCGTGGGTCCATATGATGAAGATGTCATCAATGTAGCGCAAGTAGAGGAGGGGCACTAGGGGACGAGAGCTGAGGAAGCGTTGTTCTAAGTCAGCCATAAAAATGTTGGCATACTGTGGGGCCATGCGGGTACCCATAGCAGTGCCACTGACTTGAAGGTATAAGTTGTCCCCAAATCTGAAGTGGTTGTGGGTGAGGACAAAGTCACAAAGCTCAGCCACCAGGCGTGCTGTGGCCTCATCAGGGATACTGTTCCTGACAGCTTGTAGTCCATCCTCATGTGGAATATTGGTGTAAAGTGCTTCTACATCCATGGTGGCCAGGATGGTGTTTTCAGGAAGAACACCAATGCATTGTAGTTTCCTCAGGAAGTCGGCGGTGTCTCGAAGATAGCTGGGAGTGCTGGTAGCGTAGGGTCTGAGGAGAGAGTCCAAATAGCCAGATAATCCTGCTGTAATCATGCTGAGATGATGGGGCGTCCAGGGTTTCCGGGTTTATGGATCTTGGGTAGCAGATAGAATACCCCTGGTCGGGATTCTGGGAGTGTGTCCATGTATATTTGTTCCTGTACCGTAGCTGGGAATTTCTTGAGCAGATGGTGTAGTTTCTTTTGGTATTCCTCAGTGGGATCAGAGGATAGTGGCCTGTAGAATGTGGTCTTGGAGAGTTGCCTGGCAGCCTCCTGTTCATAATCCGA
>NW_020705360.1:0-1585 GCF_002925995.2 Terrapene triunguis
TCGGATTATGAACAGGAGGCTGCCAGGCAACTCTCCAAGACCACATTCTACAGGCCACTATCCTCTGATCCCACTGAGGAATACCAAAAGAAACTACACCATCTGCTCAAGAAATTCCCAGCTACGGTACAGGAACAAATATACATGGACACACTCCCAGAATCCCGACCAGGGGTATTCTATCTGCTACCCAAGATCCATAAACCCGGAAACCCTGGACGCCCCATCATCTCAGCATGATTACAGCAGGATTATCTGGCTATTTGGACTCTCTCCTCAGACCCTACGCTACCAGCACTCCCAGCTATCTTCGAGACACCGCCGACTTCCTGAGGAAACTACAATGCATTGGTGTTCTTCCTGAAAACACCATCCTGGCCACCATGGATGTAGAAGCACTTTACACCAATATTCCACATGAGGATGGACTACAAGCTGTCAGGAACAGTATCCCTGATGAGGCCACAGCACGCCTGGTGGCTGAGCTTTGTGACTTTGTCCTCACCCACAACCACTTCAGATTTGGGGACAACTTATACCTTCAAGTCAGTGGCACTGCTATGGGTACCCGCATGGCCCCACAGTATGCCAACATTTTTATGGCTGACTTAGAACAACGCTTCCTCAGCTCTCGTCCCCTAGTGCCCCTCCTCTACTTGCGCTACATTGATGACATCTTCATCATATGGACCCACGGAAAGGAGGCCCTTGAAGAATTCCACGTGGACTTCAACAATTTCCACCCCACCATCAACCTCAGCCTGGACCAGTCCACACAAGAGATCCACTTCCTGGACACTACAGTGCAAATAAGTGATGGTCACATAAACACCACCCTAT
Organism: Terrapene triunguis; assembly: GCF_002925995.2. NCBI lineage: Eukaryota > Metazoa > Chordata > Testudines > Emydidae > Terrapene > Terrapene triunguis. The sequence goes on from NW_020705360.1 coordinate 841, forward strand.
ACCGGAAACCTACTGACCGCTATACGTACCTACATGCCTCCAGCTTCCATCCAAGACACATCACACGATCCATTGTCTACAGCCAAGCCCTAAGATACAACCGAATTTGCTCCAACCCCTCAGACAGAGACAAACACCTACAAGATCTTTATCAAGCATTCGTAAAACTACAATACCCACCTGGGGAAGTGAGGAAACAGATTGACAGAGCAAGACGGGTACCCAGAAATCACCTACTACAGGACAGGCCCAACAAGGACAATAACAGAACACCACTGGCAATCACATACAGCCCCCAGCTAAAACCTCTCCAGCGCATTATCCACGATCTACAACCTATCCTGGAAAATGATCCCTCACTCTCACAGACCTTGGGAGGCAGGCCAGTCCTCGCTTACAGACAACCCCCCAACCTGAAGCAAATACTCACCAGCAACTACACACCACACCACAGAAACACCAACCCAGGAACCAATCCCTGTAGCAAACCTCGTTGCCTACTCTGTCCCCATATCTATTCTGGCGACACCATCAGAGGACCCAACCACATCAGCCACACCATCAAGGGCTCATTCACCTGCCCATCTACTAATGTTATATATGCCATCATGTGCCAACAATGCCCCTCTGCCATGTACATTGGCCAAACCAGACAGTCCCTCTGCAAAAGAATAAATGGATACAAATCGGACATCAGGAATGGTAACATACAAAAGCCAGTAAGTGAACACTTCAATCTCCCTGG
>NW_020705361.1:0-1424 GCF_002925995.2 Terrapene triunguis
TTGTAAAGTAACTCCCTGCTCTCCATGTGTCAGTATATAATGCCTGCATCTGTAACTTTCACTCTATGCATCTGAAGAAGTGAGGTTTTTACCCACGAAAGCTTATGCCCAAATAAATCTGTTAGTCTTTAAGGTGCCACCAGACTCCTTGTTGTTTTTGTAGATACAGACTAACACGGCTACCCCCTGATAATTAAAAGGCAGATACTGGTGGCAGGATTAATATTTCCCCATAGCTTGGCTCCTGTGATTTATGTTCATAGCTATTAAAAGTAAAAGAAAGCAAGGTTTCAAAACTGTGTTTGTATTCTCGCTAACCAAGCTGTTTTCTGTTTGGTTTGGGATTTTTTTGCTCCTTTATCCTTTACCGGACAGAGAAACTTGCTAATTGTTTCCCCCATAATTTACATAAAATTAGATGCACATTGAATAGATATGTGGACAGAGTTGGCACCAGGGTTTGTTGCAGGGTTTTGTTCCTGGGTTGGTATTTTTGTTGTGTGGTGTGTTGTTGCTGGTGAGTATTTGCTTCAGGTTGGGGAGCTGTCTGTAAGCGAGGACCGGCCTGTCCCCCAAGGTCTGTGGGAGTGCGGGATCGTCCTTCAGGATAGGTTGTAGATCCTTGATGATGCGCTTGAGAGGTTTTAGTTGAGGCTATAGGTGACGGCTAGTGGCGTTCTGTTACTTTCTTTGTTGGGCCTGTCTTGTAGTAGGTGTCTTCTGGGTACCCTTCTGGCTCTGTCAATCTGTTTCTTCACTTCACCAGGTAGTTTTAAGAATGCTTGATAGAGATCCTGTAGGTGTTTGTCTCTGTCTGAGGGATCGGAGCAAATGTGGTTGTATCTTAGAGCTTGGCTGCAGACAATGGATCGTGTGATGTGGTCTGGATGAAAGCTGGAGGCATGTAGGTAAGTATAGCGGTCAGTAGGTTTCCCGTATAGGGTGGTGTTTATCTGACCATCGCTTATTAGCACTGTAGTGTCTAGGAAGTGGACCTCTTGTGTGGACTGGTCCAGGCTGAGGTTGATGGTGGGGTGGAAATTGTTGAAATGTTGGTGGAATTCCTCAAGGGCCTCCTTCCCATGGGTCCAGATGATGGAGTCATCAATGTCGTGCAAGTAGAGTAGGGGCGTAAGAGGACGAGAGCTGAGGAAGTGTTGTTCTAAGTCAGCCATAAAAATGTTGGCATACTGTGGGGCCATGCGGGTACCCATAGCAATCCCGCTGACTGGAAGGTATAAATTGCCTCCAAATCTGAAATAATTGTGGGTGAGGACAAAGTCACAAAGTTCAGCCACCAGGTTTGCCATGGTGGTATCGGGGATGCTATTCCTGATGGCTTGTAGTCCATCTTTGTGTGGAATGTTCGTGTAGAGTAGTGGTTCCCAAACTTGTTCCGCCGCTTGTGCAGGGAAAGCCCCTGG
>NW_020705362.1:0-1544 GCF_002925995.2 Terrapene triunguis
TTCTGCTGTTTCTCTTTGAAGTCTGTTTCTGAAGTTTTTTTGTTCAACGATAGTGACTTTTAAATCTGTAATAGAATGTCCACGGAGATTGAAGTGTTCACTTACTGGCTTTTGTATGTTACCATTCCTGATGTCCGATTTGTGTCCATTTATTCTTTTGCAGAGGGACTGTCCGGTTTGGCCAATGTACATGGCAGAGGGGCATTGCTGGCACATGATGGCATATATAACATTAGTAGATGTGCAGGTGAATGAGCCCTTGATGATGTGGTTGGGTCCTCTGATGGTGTTGCCAGAGTAGATATGGGGACAGAGTAGGCAACGAGGTTTGCTACAGGGATTGGTTCCTGGGTTGGTGTTTCTGTGGTGTGGTGTGTAGTTGCTGGTGAGTATTTGCTTCAGGTTGCGGGGTTGTCTGTAAGGCCTTGACTACACTCAGGAATTCCCAGCGCTGCCGTGGCAGCGCTGTGAAGCGCGAGTGTAGTCGCGCCGCCAGCACTGCGAGAGCTCTCTCGCAGCACTGTAAGTACTCCACCTCTCCGAGGGGAATAGCTTGCAGCGCTGCAAGCGAGCGTGCAGCGCTGCAAGCGAGCGTGCAGCGCTGCAGGCTCTGATTACACTGGCGCTTTACAGCGCTGTACTCGCTGCGCTCGGGGGGGGGCATTTTCACACCCCTGAGTGCAGCAAGTTGCAGCGCTGTACAGCGCCAATGTAGCCAAGGCCTAAGCGAGGACTGGCCTGCCTCCCAAGGTCTGTGAGAGTGAGGGATCATTTTCCAGGCTAGGTTGTAGATTGTGGATAATGCGCTGGAGAGGTTTTAGCTGGGGGCTGTATGTGATTGCCAGTGGTGTTCTGTTATTGTCCTTGTTGGGCCTGTCCTGTAATAGGTGATTTCTGGGTACCCGTCTTGCTCTGTCAATCTGTTTCCTCACTTCCCCAGGTGGGTATTGTAGTTTAATACCAATAGTCCATTGCAATCAACATACTACACTGACTATGGTGAGAGACTCTGCCACACACTCTCAAAGAAACTGAGGAACCACCTGATCAGCATCCTGTACAGCAGACAGGAGAAGATCAAGAATGAGCTCTCAAAACTGAAGACTCTCATACAATACCAACCTTCCACACAAACTTCCACGTGGCTGGACTTTACAAAAATGAGACAAGCCATTTACAATGCACACTTCTTTTTCCTCTGTAGAGAAGTGGACAGTAAGCTATCTAAACTCCTATCTGCCACAGGGGGCTACAACAGTGGTACCCTCAACTCATCTAACAACATTGTCAATCTTTCCAATCACACACTTAGCCCAGCAGAAGAGTCTGTCCTATCTCGGGGACTCTCTTTCTGTCCCACCATCCCCACGAACACGATACAGTTCTGCGGTGATCTGGAAGCCTACTTTCGTCGTCTCCGACTCAAGGAATATTTTCAACGCACCACTGAACAGTGCACTGACCCACAGGAACTCTCCTACCAACACTACAAGAAGAAGAACTCTGTGTGGACTCCTCCTGACGGTCGAAATGACAGACTGGAC
>NW_020705363.1:0-1328 GCF_002925995.2 Terrapene triunguis
GCGGAACAAGTTTGGGAACCACTGGTGTAGAAAGCTTCTACATTCATAGTGGCTAGGATGGTGTTTTCTGGAAGATCACCAAAGGATTGTAGTTTCCTCAGGAAGTCAGTGGTGTCTTGAAGATAGCTGGGAGTGCTGGAAGCATATGGGCCTGAGGAGAGAGTCTACATAGCCAGATAATCCTGTTGTCAGGGTGCCAACGCCTGAGATGATGGGGCATCCAGGATTCCCAAGTTTATGGATTTGGGGTAGCAGATAGAATACTTCTGGTCAGGGCTCTAGGGGCGTGTCAGTGTAGATTTGTTCCTGTGCTTTTTTAGGGAGTTTCTTGAGCAGATGGTGTAGTTTCTTTTGGTAATCCTCAGTGAGGTCAGAGGGCAATGGCCTGTAGAATGTGGTGTCAGAAAGTTGTCTAGCAGCCACTTATTCATATTCTGAATTATTCATGATGACTACAGCACCTCCTTTGTCAGCTTTTTTTATTATGATGTCAGAGTTGTTTCTGGATGGCGTATTTCATGTATTTGTACGTGCTTCTGTATTTTCCACTCCGTGCATCTGATGAAGTGGGTTCTAGCCCACGAAAGCTTATGCCCAAATAAATTGGTTAGTATCGGGGATGCTACAAGGATTCCTCATTGTTTTTGCTGATACAGACTAACATGGCTACCACTCTGAAACCTGTCACCATATAGGGAAGAGAGTAACTCTAGGCACATGAGTATCCTGGGGCAAGTTCATTGACCTCACTAGAGTTATTCCTGATTTACACTAGTGGAAATGAGGAGGATCAGGCCCAGCGTGTTGTTTAAAGATTGTATTCTGGACTTCTGGGTTCTCTTTCCAGCTCTGCCAATGACTCACCTTTTGTCCCATGTCACTTTAATTATCTGCACTGCAGTTTACCCATCCAAAAATGAATAAAACACGTTTCTACCTCATAGGGGAGTTAGGAGACTTAATTTGTGTTTGCAAATTATTTTGAGATCCTCACGTGAAAGGGACTAGAGAAATGCGCAGTATTATTGAGAACAGCAGACATTAACACATACACACACAGATTACCTTATAATACCATTTTTTCCCCCATTAAGAGACCTTAATGAAAATCTTATGATGTTATTTCTACAGAGATAAAGGAGGATGAGGGCCTCAGAACAACTGTAGTTGAGACACAGGAAAATGTTGTTTAGTCAAGACAGCTCATTAGCAGTCCAAACAATGATAGAATCAGCATCCAGGGTAACTCCAAAACCACCTACTCAACTGGCTGAAAGACAATTAAAAGGCAAAAACAACAAGGAGTCTGGTGGCACCTTAAAGACTAA
>NW_020705364.1:0-1544 GCF_002925995.2 Terrapene triunguis
GTCCAGTCTGTCATTTCGACCGTCAGGAGGAGTCCACACAGAGTTCTTCTTCTTGTAGTGTTGGTAGGAGAGTTCCTGTGGGTCAGTGCACTGTTCAGTGGTGCGTTGAAAATATTCCTTGAGTCGGAGACGACGAAAGTAGGCTTCCAGATCACCGCAGAACTGTATCGTGTTCGTGGGGATGGTGGGACAGAAAGAGAGTCCCCGAGATAGGACAGACTCTTCTGCTGGGCTAAGTGTGTGATTGGAAAGATTGACAATGTTGTTAGATGAGTTGAGGGTACCACTGTTGTAGCCCCCTGTGGCAGATAGGAGTTTAGATAGCTTACTGTCCACTTCTCTACAGAGGAAAAAGAAGTGTGCATTGTAAATGGCTTGTCTCATTTTTGTAAAGTCCAGCCACGTGGAAGTTTGTGTGGAAGGTTGGTATTGTATGAGAGTCTTCAGTTTTGAGAGCTCATTCTTGATCTTCTCCTGTCTGCTGTACAGGATGCTGATCAGGTGGTTCCTCAGTTTCTTTGAGAGTGTGTGGCAGAGTCTCTCACCATAGTCAGTGTAGTATGTTGATTGCAATGGACTATTGGTATTAAACTACAATACCCACCTGGGGAAGTGAGGAAACAGATTGACAGAGCAAGACGGGTACCCAGAAATCACCTATTACAGGACAGGCCCAACAAGGACAATAACAGAACACCACTGGCAATCACATACAGCCCCCAGCTAAAACCTCTCCAGCGCATTATCCACAATCTACAACCTAGCCTGGAAAATGATCCCTCACTCTCACAGACCTTGGGAGGCAGGCCAGTCCTCGCTTAGGCCTTGGCTACATTGGCGCTGTACAGCGCTGCAACTTGCTGCACTCAGGGGTGTGAAAATGCCCCCCCCCGAGCGCAGCGAGTACAGCGCTGTAAAGCGCCAGTGTAATCAGAGCCTGCAGCGCTGCACGCTCGCTTGCAGCGCTGCACGCTCGCTTGCAGCGCTGCAAGCTATTCCCCTCGGAGAGGTGGAGTACTTACAGTGCTGCGAGAGAGCTCTCGCAGTGCTGGCGGCGCGACTACACTCGCGCTTCACAGCGCTGCCACGGCAGCGCTGGGAATTCCTGAGTGTAGTCAAGGCCTTACAGACAACCCCGCAACCTGAAGCAAATACTCACCAGCAACTACACACCACACCACAGAAACACCAACCCAGGAACCAATCCCTGTAGCAAACCTCGTTGCCTACTCTGTCCCCATATCTACTCTGGCAACACCATCAGAGGACCCAACCACATCATCAAGGGCTCATTCACCTGCACATCTACTAATGTTATATATGCCATCATGTGCCAGCAATGCCCCTCTGCCATGTACATTGGCCAAACCGGACAGTCCCTCTGCAAAAGAATAAATGGACACAAATCGGACATCAGGAATGGTAACATACAAAAGCCAGTAAGTGAACACTTCAATCTCCGTGGACATTCTATTACAGATTTAAAAGTCACTATCGTTGAACAAAAAAACTTCAGAAACAGACTTCAAAGAGAAACAGCAGAA
>NW_020705365.1:0-1328 GCF_002925995.2 Terrapene triunguis
TTAGTCTTTAAGGTGCCACCAGACTCCTTGTTGTTTTTGCCTTTTAATTGTCTTTCAGCCAGTTGAGTAGGTGGTTTTGGAGTTACCCTGGATGCTGATTCTATCATTGTTTGGACTGCTAATGAGCTGTCTTGACTAAACAACATTTTCCTGTGTCTCAACTACAGTTGTTCTGAGGCCCTCATCCTCCTTTATCTCTGTAGAAATAACATCATAAGATTTTCATTAAGGTCTCTTAATGGGGGAAAAAATGGTATTATAAGGTAATCTGTGTGTGTATGTGTTAATGTCTGCTGTTCTCAATAATACTGCGCATTTCTCTAGTCCCTTTCACGTGAGGATCTCAAAATAATTTGCAAACACAAATTAAGTCTCCTAACTCCCCTATGAGGTAGAAACGTGTTTTATTCATTTTTGGATGGGTAAACTGCAGTGCAGATAATTAAAGTGACATGGGACAAAAGGTGAGTCATTGGCAGAGCTGGAAAGAGAACCCAGAAGTCCAGAATACAATCTTTAAACAACACGCTGGGCCTGATCCTCCTCATTTCCACTAGTGTAAATCAGGAATAACTCTAGTGAGGTCAATGAACTTGCCCCAGGATACTCATGTGCCTAGAGTTACTCTCTTCCCTATATGGTGACAGGTTTCAGAGTGGTAGCCATGTTAGTCTGTATCAGCAAAAACAATGAGGAATCCTTGTAGCATCCCCGATACTAACCAATTTATTTGGGCATAAGCTTTCGTGGGCTAGAACCCACTTCATCAGATGCACGGAGTGGAAAATACAGAAGCACGTACAAATACATGAAATACGCCATCCAGAAACAACTCTGACATCATAATAAAAAAAGCTGACAAAGGAGGTGCTGTAGTCATCATGAATAATTCAGAATATGAATAAGTGGCTGCTAGACAACTTTCTGACACCACATTCTACAGGCCATTGCCCTCTGACCTCACTGAGGATTACCAAAAGAAACTACACCATCTGCTCAAGAAACTCCCTAAAAAAGCACAGGAACAAATCTACACTGACACGCCCCTAGAGCCCTGACCAGAAGTATTCTATCTGCTACCCCAAATCCATAAACTTGGGAATCCTGGATGCCCCATCATCTCAGGCGTTGGCACCCTGACAACAGGATTATCTGGCTATGTAGACTCTCTCCTCAGGCCCATATGCTTCCAGCACTCCCAGCTATCTTCAAGACACCACTGACTTCCTGAGGAAACTACAATCCTTTGGTGATCTTCCAGAAAACACCATCCTAGCCACTATGAATGTAGAAGCTTTCTACACCAGTGGTTCCCAAACTTGTTCCGC
>NW_020705366.1:0-2215 GCF_002925995.2 Terrapene triunguis
CTTTTTACAGATCCAGACTAACAGGGCTACCCCTCTGATACTTGACACCATTTAGACAATTTCTGATGTAAATTTCTTAATGAAATGATTGAGTTCTATCTTTCTAGGCTTTTATACCATATTATCAATGCGGCTACCTGACCAACTGAATGATCCCTTAAAATTGTAGGATAGTAAAAGAGGAAATTAATTCACAAAAGAAGACCAGGCATTTTAACTGCTTTTATTAGACCATATGCTGCATTTGAAAAGAGCCTTGCAATCAAGTCAATGTCATTTCTCCCAAATCTGGGGTGGCAGTCTCCCCTTTGCTCTGTTCTCACTTAACAGGGACAGGAGCAGGGGCAATCCTTCTCTTGATGGCTCTCCTGCCATTCCTCTTCTTGGAAGGTAAAACCACAGGCTGATTTAAGTGCAGGACTCCGCCCTGAGAGATGGTGACACCTCCCAGCAGTTTCTTGAGCTCTGAGTCGCTGTGAATGGCCAGCTGCAAGTGCCGTGGGGAAATCCGACGCTTCTTGCTGCGTGCAGCGACTTCCCCAGCAATATCCACAATCTCATGAGTCACTTATTGAAGCACCGCGGCCATATATACTGGGGCTCCAGCTCCAATACAGTCTGCAAATTGTCCTTTGCAGAGCAATCTGTCTATGCAACTGACAGAGAACTGCAGCCCAGCCCGGGAAGAACGGGTGATTTTGGCCTTAGGGTCTTTTGCGGTTGAGGTCTCCCCAGAGTGCTCAGACTCAGACTCAGACTCAGACTCAGTCTCAGACATGTTGCAGACTTCTAGTGTTCCAGCAACACTTGGCTTGACTTTCTTGGCTTTCTTTTGTTTTCTCTGCTTGGTTTACCTGAGTCTTTCCTCAGGAATTGGCCTGCCTAGCTTTTTTCTTGACTTGCTTGGCTTCACTGGATGTTTCCTTGCTTGGCTCCACTTGCCTGTGTCTTTCTTTGCTTGGCTTGCCTGACTCTCTTTCCTTCTGTTCCTGGCTCTGTTCACTTGGTTTTCTCGCTCTTATTTTGCCTTCTTTGATTTCTTCCTGGTCTGGCCTGATTATGACTGGCCTGACAAAGTGTGGCTTGGCTAAGCCACCTCTTGAAATCACCACAGTAGTATGCTGACCCTGTCTGAGCCTGCAGCCTTTTATAACCTCAGTGCAGACAGAGAAAACATACTTTCTGATTGGTTGTCTGAGAACCAATGGGCAGCTACTTCATTTATTACCCAAGCCAGAGGGGATATGTCATCCTTTTATGACATCATTCCCATTGATTCACCGTTGGTGTTGGAGTTTTAGTCAGTGATCTCTGCTATTAGCAAAACTCCTCCTGTAACGGCATGAAATAGGCTTTGGTTACAGTTTGAAAATTAGATGCCTTAAATTAGGCACCTAAATAACTTTTATAAGTGGCCTGATTTGAAGAGGAGCTGAGCACCCACTGCTCCTGTTGATTTCACTAGGAGTTTTGAGTGCTCAGCACCTATGGAAATCAGGTCACTTTTAGTTAGTTGCTTAAAAGTGGGTTTAGGGGCTGAAATTCAGGCATCCTACAGTTTGAAAATATTGGCCAGTTTCTCTGGAGCCCTTAACTTGGTGATGCTTCCCGTCTCTTAGAGAACCCTCGTGGCACCCAAGCTCATGGGAAGGGTTCTTTGCCATTCCAGAAACCCAAGTGCTCACCATTTGTCACTCTCAGGTTTGACTAGCCGCTTCTCTTGTTCGTGAGCTATTTTCTGAGACCGGTTTAAAAACAGCATCTGGAGAGAACCCTCACATCAGGCCAAATCCATTGTGTGATGTTGCACTCTATATGATTTTATGAAAATATGCTAATGAGTTAAATATAATGTAACTGGAATATGCTTCATGCAAAAGGTCTCTTGTAAGGTATCATTACAAAGCTTATAATCTACTGAGTGTGGTCATCCTAGTTGTATAAATGTACCACTCATGTATCTGAAACTAGAAATATGAAATATAACTCTGAGGGCCTATTGTAATTATGCAAAGTGGTTTGGAATCTTGATGACTCCCATTAACCAGGACAATCGTCCGCAGATGGCTCTGTTTTACTTGTAAGTCTCCCTGTCTACCTGTGTGCTGGCAAGTGGGTAATGTTTTCCCTTTAAAAAGGTGATCAAAGTTTATGTGAACCCCTCCAGGTATTTAATAATTTCAGAAAGCCTGATTCTAGTATCACTTATACCAGG
>NW_020705367.1:0-2332 GCF_002925995.2 Terrapene triunguis
CAGCTTACAGTGATGTTGCAGCAATGCTGATATCTGAAAAAGGATAGGATTTTTGTGTGTTTTAGTGTGATGTGAGTTTTTTCCTATGCAATTTGTGAGCAAAGATTGTAGAAAGTTTCCCCCATTTTTCACCTTCACACCTTTATCCTAATAATATCAAATTAATTTGCATGGCACCTTTTATGATTTTATGAGTGTATTTTAAATGGGGTATGCCAAGGTGCAGTTACCCTTTTGATCTAGATCAGACATAACAAGGTGAAAGGCTAGCTAATCAACACATTAAAGGCTAAAGTATTCCACTTTAAAGCTTATGGTATAAATTCACAGCACCACAGAAGAACACCTAACTGTGGAAATTATTGTGAGGCAGATTTGACTAGAGTGAAGTGTAAAGTCATTCAGAAAACAAGCTGTTGAAAAGTTGCCTACGGCTGGCAACAGGAATAAACTCACAACAATGAGACACACATTAGAGTAATATCAAAGTCTGGCATAACGCTACCTAACAATTAAAAAAAAATGACAAAGAAACCCTTCATGAGTCCACATACTAGACCTCTATGAATGCATAAGGAAAACAGGGAATTTGTTAAATTGTATTGGCCCTTTTAAATTGCTTTAGCGCAGCACATAGGCTATTGGCAGAAAACGTTGGCATTCCTGCTGTGTGTGTCTCACCAACTGTTAGGTACATTATATTATTTTCAAACAATGACAAACAAAATAGACTGTTTCTCCAAAGGTCACATCTATCACCGTTTTCCAGTTTCTCATTTGAGTCAGTGTGTTAGGGTTTTGTCATTATTTACTTATTTATTTACTTATTTGGTGAAGCAAATCATTTAGGAGGATTGTTCCTTATCTGAATAGTTTAATAGAATCCAAATGTTGTTCATAGAGTTGAAAGAATTAAAGAGACCACTTAAGGTTGCAAAACACAAAGTGAATTTTGACCCTTTCTCTGTTTACTATTTGTTTATGATTTTCTCAAATTTGAAATTAAAGTAAGTCTATTTAGATTGTTCAGCCACCTAACTGCTGCATGACTGAGGGTAGCAAGGTGTTGCAGTCCACACTGTAATCTTCTAATTATGAACTCCTGCTCCACCACATGTTTGAGCATCTGCGTTGCTGCCCCGCAGTCCCACTGTGAAGACTGAACTAAGCCAAATTCGGCATTGTGACAGCTACTCGGAACAGAGGCTTGCGTTAAAAATGGTAAAGAACTATTAACTCATGTAGGCTATCCCATATCAATGGAAGGTTTTTGGCTACTGCCCACAAAACCACCCAGGTTAATGGATGAATTACATCAGAGGAAATTAATTGGCAGAAGAATAGAAGTCCACTAGTGTACAAATGTATTCTGAATTCAACTGCCAACGGCACAAAGATTTAAGGATGATCATACTGCAGTTAAGGAGGTAAGGCAAAGCTTGTCCCTCCTTTGCCTTGACAGCCACAAAAAATCACATCCAACAGAGCTACCCCAGAGTGAACAGTCTCATCCACACTGTATAATACAAGCATCAGACATAAGCATGCACCAGTGCAAAGAGGTCCCATCCTATTTCACAGAAAAGATCAAATGCATTCACGAGGAATTTGCTGAGGAAGAAAACTAAACCTCACTTTAACTGTAATAAATGTGCAACACACGGGCATGCTGGTATGAGGATGGACTTTATTTTCTGGTCCTACTCACTTGACACAGATCAGGGTTACCAAAGTGTACACCCCGTCACATGACAAGGGTCAGCATCTACTGACTCCACTGGCTTTTACAACTTCATCATTGTTTGAAAATGAAATGCAAATAAAACACTACTAAATACAAATAATCACCACAAATAAATACAGGCAAACACACAAATGAAGAGGTCTATGATAAAGACCTGGCTAGACAACCTGAACCTCCTGACAGACAAGAGGATTTCTCTGCCTCTTACTCAACATCTCTCAGTTACTGTCTCTGAACTGCAATTGTTTCTGAGGACATAACCACTTTTTGTTCTTCAAATGGTTCCTTTTATAGTGCCCTATTTGGCTGCTGGCATGGATCTGCCACCTGGAACCTGGTTTTGCTGCTCTAGGTTGTAGTATGATGATTGGAACTGAAGAACAAGAGGCTGGTTTCTGAATGAACAGAGTTTGGTCAGACACCAAGGACTCAAGATCCTGGGGCTCCTGATCCAAAAGGGAGTTGTGGGGGGAGGGGGAGGTGTCACACAGGGCCGGCTCCAGGCACCAGCTTAACAAGCAGGTGCTTGGGGCGGCCAAGGGAGAGGGGCGGCACCTGCGGCAATTCGGGGGCGGCAGGTCCCTCACT
>NW_020705368.1:0-35469 GCF_002925995.2 Terrapene triunguis
TTTAGCTACAAATACAAGCACAGAAATTGATGACATTATGAACCGATAAAAACAGTGTTTGGTGCCAAAGTGAGAAACTATAAAACCAATGCATTGACAATATTACTGTATGATCTGAAAGCAGCTGTGTTAAATGAAATACATCAAAAGGCTTGAAGCAGTAACGATGAGCATTCTTCAAAAGATGGCATGTGTAAAATGGAATGGTATTAAGACAAATGACGATGTTGGAAGGAGAGAAGCATATGAAATCAGCGTAGGGGACTTGCTACAACTGAAAAGATATTGAAGGTGGGGACATTGCAGAAAACAAACAGATGATATGATGCCAACAGAAATAATGCAAACACAGACAAGGTCAGTCTGACCTAGAGGCTGACCACCAACTAGATGGCAGGCCATCTTATGCAGAGATTTGACTAATCTGGGCTTAATGAAGGAACAATCCATGCACTACAACAAATGCGATTCTGTACCACACTCCCTATCTGCAAAGATGCTCTGGGATGAAAAGAAGAAGAGGAGAAAGATAATGGACTCTCACCCCCATTGTTTTTTATTATTGCACAGCAGCAAAAGCACAAAAAGATATGGTCATTTTGAAAAAAAAACTTAAATGAAAGTATGAGGGTAATTTGTTTGCTCAAAAAGCAGTCTTGACACTTTCATTGGAAGCAAGACAACCCTATATATAGTTCATAGTCTAAATTTTGGTACTGGGCACAAATGTTAACTTCAGACCAAGACAATATTTTAAAATCTTTGTTGTATGTTTTTATTTATTTGTCACTTAGATTAATTTAAGAGAGATGAAGCTCAATTTAGGGGGAATTCTGACAGCATTATTAACTTCTATGAACAGTCTCCAAATGCTCATTCATTTAGGTGCTTAACGCCCACTGATTAGTTTGTTTATGGCAGCATTTTCTTAACTTCTGAAAATTGAGCACCCCCTTCAGGAAAATAAAATCAATCATCCACCCTTCATCCTCACCATCTGGTTCGAAAGACCTACCCAAGATAAGGAATTAGAGTAGATTGTGTATATCTTCGTAACAAGATTCTTCTTTTCCTTTCTTCCATGTTTTGATCAGCAGTGAAATAATTAGCAATGTTGATATAAAGTATCATCATTAGAATCTGAGTTACCCCCGACTGAGATGAATGTGGCAAGTCATATTTCTGAGAGACTGTAAATTCTAGCAAACATTGCTGCATCAGTTAAACTCTTGTCAGATTTTAATGTTTCTTTGCATCCTTAACAGTTATAAAAGTCTTTTAAAAATAAAATCTTACATTTAAGATGTCTGTCCACACACACATGCACAGACCCCAACAGTCTTTTGCATCCCTGCATGGGGGTGCACCACACATTTTGAGAAATGCTAGTTTTGAAAACTTACCACATCACAACTCTATACTTAAGTCTATCTGTATTTGGAATCAATTCAACTTACCAAGGGATATGGTGAATTCTCCATCACCTGAAGTCTTCAAATTGGTATGGGATGTCTTCCTAAAAAAAAGAATATGCTGTAGCTCAACCACAAGAAAGGGACTAAGATGCATGAATTATTGGTGAAATTCTGTGACCTGTGTTATGCAGGTGCTCACACTATGTGACCATAATGGTGCCATCTGGCCTTAAAAATCTATAAATTATATGAACTTTCTCAATAAAATGTTTTTAAGAGATCAGATTTTTGTCATTAGCATTTCTGTTTGCTTAATTAGAATGTCTGTTTCCCTGATGTTCAAAAGAATTCTGCCCATTCTCTACCACATATTGCATGCTGTTTTTTTCTCTGCTTTGTCACTTTTTGTTCCCTTTTATGATAGTGTCTTTGAAGTACTGTGTTATACAAATAAAGTGAAACACTGAAATGGACTTTTAAACATATACTTTTATCTGTGTATATTAGTTCATTTAATCTAAAACACTTGTCCTTGGTTCTAGTAGCTTTTAGATCAATGAACATAGTCATATAAACAGTGTTCAAGTGGGTCAAAAATTAACTAGATCAATTTTGTCCGTTCCTCTTGGGCACACTATAGTAATAGCCACATATACTTTTTTTAAGATTAAAAAGTTATTTTTCAGTGTTTGAAATATCTCCCTTAAGCCTTGGATTTACAATAAAAGACTTTATCAAGTTTTCGTAATAAATACATCTGCACTCAGAAAATGCATTTTCCCTTTAAGATGAGGAAAGAGTTTTACACCTGTGGCAAATAAGGTATTTTAGAGGTAGTTGAGCCTTGGTTAATCTCCGTGCCCACTACCAAAATTTAGACCATGGAAATACATTAAAATAAATGCTATTTTACACAGCTGTCAGCACAGACAGATGTCTCACCTAGAATTTACTCTATATTATTTACTGACATTTAAAAGATGTGCATGAACACTGACCGCCCTGCACCTTTAAGTGGGGCAAGGGGGAGGGGTGTTTGGCTGCCTGGCCGATTGAAGGGAACAGTGCTTTATGGCTGGGGCTGGGAGTAAGATGAAAACTGCTGCAAAAAGGGGTCAGTGTGCTTGCTGATTTAAAAGGGTTTAAAAGGGGCAGCTCATCACCTCAAGTCTTCCTTTTTACATGGACCAAGGCTGAAGCAGGCCCCACCCTCCCTCCATGCAGTTAGGGGGGTTTTCGCCTTCCCCATAGCGGGTTTCAGGAAGGGCTCTGTTCATGCATGGCATGACAGGCGGTAGGCCATATGTCGCGACTCATTATTTAAGTGTAGGGTGGATGTCCAGTGCAGGTACCCCATAGGAAAGGTATAATGATCAGATAAATGCCTCTTAAAAAGAGGTGTTCATTAAAGGAACGAATGGGTGGTGGTTGGGGACTCCTATGATTGGTACAGCAGGGAGCCAACCCCCCATTCTTATAACCCACCTTCAGGGCCGTCCTGATGAATTATGATGTCCTATGCAGCCCGAGTACCTGCTCCCACCCCCAGGGTCTGGGCTGCGCTCAAGGCCTGCGGGGCTGGGGAAGCAGGAGCTGTGGGGGGCCATGTTGGGGGACCCGGGGGGCCCCAGAGGCCCAGAGTGGCCTGGGGGATTAGTGGGGGGCCGGGAGCAGGAAGCAGAATAACCCAGTCCCAGCCCGCTCCGCTCCCCCTGCCCCAGCCGTGTCACTCGAGGGAAGGAGTTTGGGGGGAGGGGTCCCCCCCCCCGCACTCAGCGGTGGCATGCGGAGCAACCCGGCCCCAGCCTGCTCTACTCCACCAGCTCCCAGCCGCATCGCTCTGCTTCCCACTGCCGGTGAGTGTGAGAGGGGAGGGGAGCTGGGGAAAGGACTGCCCCCCACACTCATGGGCGGTGGGAAGCAGAGCGACGCGGCTGGGAGATGGCGGAGCAGAGCGGGCTGGGGTCGGGTTGCTCCACTTCCCGCCGCTGCCAGTGAATGCGGGGTCATCGGGGGAAGAGGTGGAATGGGGGCGGGCTGCGGGCGGAGCAGGGGGGAAGAGGCGGTGCAGAGGGAGTTGTCCAGGGCCCCACACCCCCCTAGAGGGGCTGGCTGAGGGATAGGGCTGGTCGCCAGAGCTGGTGCTGCCACGTTTGCAGCACACAGCTGCCATGGGCCCCAAATTTCATGATGCCCTACACAGCTGCGTATTCTGCGTATGCCTAGGGACGGCCCTGCCTACCTTAACCCTCCTATGAGGGTGGCGGGGGTGGATGGTAAGGTCCCGACAATGAATTTGATGGAGGGACCTGGATGGAAGAAGAGGGGAAGCTGGTGGAAGCCCCCTGGGTATGGTAAGGTCCCAGCAATGGAGTTGCAGGAGGGACCTGGATGGAGAAAGAGGGGAAGCTGGTAAAAGCCCCCTGGGTAATTAAGGAATAAACATGCGGTTAACTGCAGTGTACACTGTTATCTTCCAGGTAGTCCCAGACATCTAATAATAAAGTTGCGGCCTGATTAAACCCATGTCAAATGTCTCCTGTCCTTCTTTTGGCATAGCCAGACAATTACTCATTTACACCATCTATAGCAAAGAAAGATGGAGCTGTGAGAGCAACAGCAAAAATGCTTTCTTCTGTCTCAAAGAATCAATTTGGAGGAGCAATATTTAAGAACAGAGAGAATAATTTGTTTGGATACTGGTCTTGCTATGCATACTAAAGCGTCATTTTTAACTCTCAATAAGAATATGAAAGTATTTCTAAATGTTAGTTTCATTCTATTTTCATTAAATTGTCATATTGCTTTCTAATTTCATCTGTGCAAAATGGCAACATTATGATTTATGGCATTTTCTGCTTTACAAATATTACTTGTCCTATTTACAAAGAAAGAATTCTAAGAACTGTGTTTCATAAAATGTTGAGGTGGCAGAAAGTACAATGGAGATATATTATGAAAACTTCTTAAATGATCAGTTGAGAGAGAGGGAGAAACAGTCAAATTAATAGTTTCCAATCATCCTATTCTGTTCATAAAAGTGGGAATACAGGAAAGTTGTATCAGAAATTGCACAGAAAATGGGCTATGATATGTATCTATGAGCAGCTTTTTAAGAGGTGTGAAAAGTGGCCTGTGAACAGAGAGGAATAGATTATCCTTTTGGTGTCTGTGGCATGGGAGACAGAGATGAGTTTGGGATTGTAGGGAAGTTTAATATTTATTTGTATTCTTATACACTGTGTGAGCATAGATTAGTGCAATCTGGAACTGTAAATAAATAAAGAGAAAATCATTGCCCTGAGACTGTATGACCGCAGGAACCACATCTCAGTGTATTTCAGTATCAGTACCATTGCTTTTGTAAACATTTTTAATTCACAAAAGCTTTCATCCTGTGCATCACCCTTAGCACCATTCTGGACTTTTCCCAAACAGAATTGTGAGTTAAGGACTTGTGAAAAATTTGATTAAATAGGTCTCTGACCAAAGGCACCCCATATTCACACCCTACACCAGTGGTACCCAAATGTTTTACCTCATGCCCCCCTTTGCCCAGCTGTGCCCCCTCCACCTACCCTGGGAGCTGGGCTGGGAGTGGGGCTGTGGCTCTGGGAGGTGGGGACGTGGACAGGGCTAAAGGGGCTAAGGCTGGGACACAGCCGGGTATGGGGCTGGGAGCGGAGCCTCAGCCGGGGACCAAAACTAGCATCCGGGGGCCCGGGCATGGGGCCGGCAGCCGGGGATGGGTCTAAGAGCGGAGCTGGGTGGTGTTTCCTCCACACCCCACATGGGGGCTGGCCCAGGCCCCAGCTGCGCTCCCTGAACATTTATCCAAGCGCACCCCACAGTTTGGGGGCCTCTGCCGTACACACTATTGTAATAATCTTTGGGCAGACTATATCTTGTGAGGTATCATTTGAAAACTAATTACTTGCTGGTCAATAATATCATGGTGAAATGTATGTAACAACATTACGTGTAAAGTTATGAAATCCCCCTTTATGATGTTATTAGCACATGTTCAAAATCACACAGCCCTGCCTAGGGAAAAGTTGTTAAACAGGTCTGCTGTAAACAAAGGAATGTGGGTTTACCTCAATTTACCTATAAGTTGTAAACAGGGTCCTGTTAACAGTGAGAGGGGGAAGACAGGAGACATGGAAAATCTTCATTTCAGCAAACAGAGGAGAGAAGGAATGGCATTCAACCTCTTTTCACCACCAGACACCATGTCACCTTTTCCACTTTTTGAATGAACTTTAACTAGCAGCAACCCTTGGGAAAATGCACTTCAGAGGGTGACTGAACAATAAAAGTGAGGGGCAAAAACACCCCAAATTATTCCCCCCCACCATCTCTCTTGTTCACTTAAGAAGATGAAAGAAACTGCCTACGAACTTTGCAGACCAAGTTTCAGGTCAGGATCTGCTCCAAATGTTACTGGGAACCTGTGGTGAGAATTTCACTTTAAACCAAGTCTAGTTTGTTAAGTTTAGAAAGTATTTTATCTTATAACGATTTCTGACTTTAATAACTTGCATTCACTTAAAATCTATCTGGTGGTGTGTTGTCTTAACCATTTAGCAGCCATGGTTATAGTTTGCAATATTCTACATTTAAATGCTACAGTCTCTGTACTAGCCTTACAGATTCCATTCCATGTTTCTTCCTCACTATATATTTTTAAATTCATATGGACCTGTTTTGCTCTCAACCCAGCACATCCATACCTTATTAAATACTGTGGGGATTTTTAGGGAGTGGTTAAGGGGATTCCCTAACATGGTTTTCTGCTATGTTAGATTGTGATTCCTACAGAGGGCAGCTCGCTTACTTACTAGATCAGTGGTCGGGGGTCACCAGTGTGGTCAGATGTTTGGCTGCGTGTGTGTGTTCTCTCTGCATGCTGTACTGACTCTGGCCAGATAGCCTATACAGCAGGCTCCCATCGAACTGCCCAATAAATTCACAGACTTGGTTTACTGCCAACTTGGTTTATTACCGCCCATCACCTTGTATATCTCTATCCATCACACTGTCATCCTGACCTTATCTTTAGGATGGGTCAAGCACGTTCCTGTTATCTTTAGGGAATGTGTTGGTATAAAGGTGTTCTAATAGCACCCTTTTGGAATGTGTTTGTGTGAGTGCTCTGTGCCTAGCACCTCTTAGGAATGTGTGTTTTTGCAATATCAGCCCTGTTCTTGCCAGATTCTGTGAGCAGGGCCTGCCTATAGCTCGCAGCCTGATTTTGCTTTATATCAGCAAAGCTTTGACCACTACTTTTGCCTCAGGCCTCATACCAGACCTCTGATACAAGGTCTTATGTTTCAGGTCCTCTTCCTACTAGAACAGGCTGCTAGGGTCAGAGTTGCTGGACCAGGGCTGTGGCTATACACAGAGATGCAGGGTGTAACCTGCATGCTGTTTGGCTGTTTGTGAGGATCCCAGCTTGGGAGCTACAGCAGCAAAGCATTGTGAGGCATCCCAGATTGCAGGGCAGAGGTGACACAGCCCCTCACTGGTCTGGATTGCACCCCAGAATGTCATAATGTCTGCTTATGTGTGTTATCTGGCTGCAGCAGTACTGAATCCTTGTACAAATTGGCACCTTAAATTGAGTTGAGGCGTCACACTGTGGGGCAGGACTTGGTGTTCAGACCTTTTGGTTACCAGTCATCTTAGGCTTTGCATGGTTCGCTATTGAAAGAGCCTTTCTCCCACACTTTTCCATCAATGGGACTACCTGCTCTAGGCTTGACCCCTCCACCCACATTCCTGCACCAATCAGCTACTGTCTTCAAATACAAGGAGTTTGGTGGCACCTTAAAGACTAACAGATTTATTTGGGCATAAGCTTTCGTGGGTAAAAACCTCACTTCTTTGGATGCATAGAGTGAAAGTTACAGATGCAGGCATTATATACTGACACATGGAGAGCAGGGAGTTACTTCGCAAGTGGAGAACCAGTGTTGACAGGGCCAATTCAATCAGGGTGGATGTAGTCCACTCCCAATAATAGATGAGGAGGTGTCAATTCCAGGAGAGGAAAAGCTGCTTCTGTAATGAGCCAGTCACTCCCAGTCCCTGTTCAAGCCCAGATTAATGGTGTTAAATTTGCAAATGAATTTTAGTTCTGCTGTTTCTCTTTGAAGTCTGTTTCTGAAGTTTTTTTGTTCAATGATAGTGACTTTTAAATCTGTAATAGAATGACCAGGGAGATTGAAGTGTTCACTTACTGGCTTATGTATGTTACCATTCCTGATGTCCGATTTGTGTCCATTTATTCTTTTGTGGAGGGACTGTCCGGTTTGGCCAATGTACATGGCAGAGGGGCATTGCTGGCACATGATGGCATATATAACATTAGTGGATGTGCAGGTGAATGAGCCCTTGATGGTGTGGCTGATGTGGTTGGGTCCTCTGATGGTGTCGCCAGAGTAGCTACGGGGACAGAGTAGGCAACGAGGTTTGCTACAGGGATTGGTTCCTGGGTTGGTGTTTCTGTGGTGTGGTGTGTAGTTGCTGGTGAGTATTTGCTTCAGGTTGGGGGGTTGTCTGTAAGCGAGGACTGGCCTGCCTCGCAAGGTCTGTGAGAGTGATACACACACCCTGTATTGGTACATAAATTAGTAGTATATTGTTCATCCACTAGATGTCTCTGTGGGCTGCATAGAGTTCCAGATGGGTGCGGTCACTGGAAAACAAGAAAGACAAAGTTGAAATCAAGCAGTATGGAAGCCTATTTGTTGCTATCTCTATAATGTGTCATTATTTTTTTTTCTTTAAATGCCTTTTATTTAAGATGGACTGAGATTTCATATAACATGGTACATCTTACTACCCATCTGTTATGCATTTGTGCAGTAAGGTTCTCATATTTTAATGTGAAAGTTATACCACCAAAGCCAGTTGTTTCATGACACAAAACTTGATACAAGTGATTAGAATGGAAAATTTACAATTGCTGGCATATGTATCATCACATTAGATCCACTAAAACATATTATCAGACTTAGCCATATGATGCAATTAGTGAACAATAGTGCGCTTGCACTTTTTCACCCAAATCATTTGCCATTCTGCGGAAGGGAAAGAAACCCCCCCAAAAGTACTAACATCTATTTGCTTAGTAATTACTGTTCAAATGTAATGTAATCCAATAGCAAGAAACATCATTTTTTGGTCAACCTTTATTTTGAATATCCTGTGCATTGTAAAATCCTTACTGCCTATTTTTTATGCTGCCATACTTCCAGCAGAATAAATTTTGGTAATATAATGAGTCTAGATTCTACCATATTCCATATATGTAACAATAAATTATAAGCATATATAAAAACTGAGCATGAATATGTGGTTTTGTGTCTGAACCATATTAGTTTCTCCATGAAACAATACAGAAATGCATAGCACAATGTATATACACCTCTACCCCGATATAACGCGACCCAATATAACACGAATTCAGATATAACGCGGTAAAGCAGTGCTCCAGGGGAGGGAGGCTGTGCACTCTGGCACATCAAAGCAAGTTCGATATAACGCGGTTTCACGTATAACACGGTAAGATGTTTTGGCTCCCGAGGACAGCGTTATACCGGGGTAGAGGTGTACCAGCGCTCCTTGACAAGTTTGGAGGTGTTCAACCAAAGATTCTAGTGGTCATCTTGGGTTATCTGTATTTCAGAGATATATTGACAGATATATATCTCACATACAACAAAAAATTTAATTTGTTTAAATGGAACTAGACTCAGTAAAATCCAGATTTGAATACAAGATTATAATTTTATTTGGCTGTTGTTGAATAAGCAAATAAATTAATATTTATCCCACTTGCTGCATACTATATTTTGTTTTCTAATAATATCAATAAAATGCTATCGGTTAGCACTTATATACCAATAAAGCAAATTCAAAGTTAGACTAAAGGTACAACAATGATACATGAATATATCAACTGCCAGGTATGCTATGTTAAATTATAATATCCATCCATTAAATTCATATAGAAATACAGTCAAACATTCACAGTGAAATTTTTTATGTTAGTACTTATATTTTGCATACTATGGGCCAGATCCTACCACCATTGTAACCAAAAAGCAAAACTCCCATTTACTTTCATAGGTTCAGGGTCAGGCCCTTTATGCACCTGTGCATTATGTTCCAGTCTTCCCTATTAAATATTTGTAACTTTTCCACTACTGGAGAATGAAACATGTGTCTGTGACTTTTTAAAATATTTCCCAAGATATATGATTTTGTGTTGTGTGCATTCTCTGAAATGCAAGGAAAGTTAGTTTGTTTAAAAAACAAGTTTTTTTTTTTTAATTAAGAGAGTGGTGTTTGTGATTTATGGGTTTCCCATAAACTTCCCACCCCCCACTTCCATCTCCCTTTTGTTAGAGTCAAAACTACCAGTCACATTCAAATAGAGACCATGTAATGTAACTTACTGCATACTGTAAAAAGCAACAAAGAGTTCTGTTGCACCTTATAGACTAACAGATGTATTGGAGCATAAGCTTTCGTGTGTGAATACCCACTTCGTCAGATGCATGTTATTGCATACTATTGGCCCAATCCTGTGTACTCTGTGAAAAGAATGCAGAATCATACTTATATTCACAGTTAAATTATGATCTGCTTGACTCTTTCCCCCCATTATAATGGACCATATCTGCTTACTTTACTGTCTACATCTACAATTATATATAAAAATAGAGTTGGACCAAAACTTTAGATTCAGCTTTCATGGAAGTTCCCTGTTACTACAGTGAGTACATCCCAGATCCAAACACAGAACTATAAAGGGGTTTGAAATTCAGAGCCTGTTCTGTATCTAGAGGTGGATCCTCAGAGCTGGTAGTTAGAAAAGTACATTTCTGCTTATGAACTGAGAAGATCTGATCTGGAAACCACTGTGACACAATTAACACAAAGCAAAGTTAATGAATATTGTTTTTTGGAGATTGTCTGAGCCCCAGTTAGACATAAAATGCCTGATCTGGTTTACATTGATAAACAAATCTTGCTGCTTTCTGGAATGGTGCTTTGAGAAGAACTGTCTAACCCAGGCAAGAAAAAGGGTTAAATTTTATAAAATTCTTTAGTTCTGCTTGTGTACTGCCTTACTCTAACTTCTGCCTCTCTCTGAGATACTTGGAGCCATAGTGGCTTCATCAAGTCCTCCTTATTATAAGAGTTGTGCTTGTCCACTTAGGGAATGGAAACAATACCATATGACTAATCTCAACTAAACAAGTTATTGGGCATGATGCAAAAATTACTGGGTGAAATTCCATGGCTCGTGTCATACTAGATCAGAGATCGGCAACCTTTGGCACGTGGCCCACCAAGGTAAGCACCCTGGCGGGCCGGACTGGTTTGTTTACCTGCCGCGTCCGCAGTGGGAGCCGCGATCGACCGAACCTGCGGACGCGTCAGGTAAACAAACAGGGTGCTTACCCTGGCAGGCCGCGTGCCAAAGGTTGCCAATCCCTGTATTAGATGATCATAATGGTCTCTTCTGGCTTGAAGCAAAACAACTCAGATTTTAAGTGTTGACTACTGAATATTCCCTGCAAACTATTTACAATCAATCTGTAGAGATAAAAATACAAATTGGCAGTAAAATTGACAAAACACTTTACAAATTTAAATCAATGTATCCAAATGAACCCATATTATCCCTATGGGATGAGAGGATTATAAATTCTCATTTTGCAGATGGGGAAACAGATATAGCAGTTTTCAAAGTTGTCTGCTAATTTGGGATTCCTCAAGGTTTTGTTGTCCATCTTGAGACACTGATGGCCTCAATTGATTCAACCTTTTAAAAACCCATAGAACAACATATATTTAGACGGAAACCTGAAATAGTTTTATGGAACAACAAATCTCAACTATATTCCTAACTGTTAAAAAAAATAACTTCTGCATTCTCAAGCTCAATGGATAACTTGTTACAAACTTAATGATAATAGCAGATCAACATGTGAGTGGTTGACAAGTGTTTTTTTGTTTTGTTTTTTTGTAGTGGCAAACACATTTCTTGTCTGCTCATTCTTGTTAAGAACATGCCAGCAGGCATTTATAGGCTCCAGATCAGAATACTTAAAACCTGCTGTGATAAGGTAGTTCTGTAAATAAATTGATGGATGTTGAGACATGGTGAATATGTCCTTTTGTTATGATGGGATAATCCTAGTACATGCCTTAGTAGATTGCTCAAACACAGTATGTTTTGTCATTCTGGGATATCCCCCTTACCGTAGACAGGGCCGCCGAGAGCGGGTTCGGACCCCGGTGAAAAATTTTTTCCGGGCCCCCCAGCAAGGGCAGACCGGCTAAACAGGGCCGACGAGAGGGGGGGAAAGCCGAGCCCCAGGCCCCCTTCCAGACTGCCGGGCCCCAGTAATTTGTACTCCCCCGCCATCGGCCTTGACCGTAGAATATAATATACTTTACCTTTGGCATCCACTAATTCTTGGGCATATGACAACAATTCTCTATTGCTTCTTTTGTCGTCTCTTGGCAGTTTTTCACTTGGCATTTCTCTTGCAATGATTGCTTTGGCAAAGAGAAATCTTGTGACATGTTTGGTGACAATATGCCAGTTCAAATAAAGGATAGCTTACACTTACAAATATGCAGGTATGCAACCTCAAGAAGGTTTCTTTTTCTATTGATCTTCACTATTGATAATGTTAAAATCTTCATACCTCAGTCTGTGGAATGTGAAAAAGTTAGTGGATTTTACGAAAGCTCTCCTAATACCCTGATGCTCGGGCATTAATTCAACTCTGAGGGAAACTGTTCCACCACTTCCTGTAGTACCTAGGTCTTAGTCTTCCTTTGGAAGTTTACTGTACAAGTGCTTTCCAGATCAAAATCTGTTTAGTTTATGAAATCTGATGGCATCACACCTCCAGGTGGTGTGGCTGAAGATTATTACTATTTTATATGTTATTTTCTTGCAAACGGTTTTATTTGCTGAATATCATAACATGATTTTGCAAATGTTAAATTAGTTAATTTAGCTGTTTTTGTAGTGCAGATAATTTCTGCTGAACTAGAACCTTCAGTGAGCAATGTAAACCAAGACAAAAATATAGAATTAAAGTATGTTATTAGGAATGTGTAGTATTTGGTATTTTTCATGTTCACATCAATGTACTACCTAGAAATCAGTTTTGCTTTAATATTTTTTTCTTTGGCTCAAATTCTAATATTCACATAGCATTCCACTGACAAAGTAAAGAGAGAGTAAATTAAAGAAAGATAGAATAGAAAGATAGCTTTTTATAGAATAGGCAAAAAAGGGAAATGATATTTGGAAATAGAAGGGAATAACAGAAAAAATAACCGATTTATTTAAAAAGTAAATATTTTGAAATGTATTTTTACAAACTACTTAAGGTTAGGGAAGAGAGGAAAGATGCTGTAATGAGTTAGGACTCAACTCCAAGAATAGGCTAAAGCAAACAGTAAGATTTTAGGCCAATTTTGGATTGGAAGTGACTTTCCCTCCTTTATTGTTTGAGTTCTATCCAAACTTAATTGTTGGGTCAGATTGGGGGGAGTTTCATGTTGCTACTTCTGTGTTGCATCTTCTGCAGATTGTAGGCCATATCCTCAGGTCCAGCTGAGCTTGGCTCAGCTCAGACTAGGGGTGGGGGAAAGGCAGCTGCAAGTCATCTTTAGCTTTTCTGATGCTGAGGCCAGCCAGAAGTCGATTTGCACTCCTGCATATGTCTAAGAGCGACATTGTTGCACCAGCACTATACATTTGATCATTAGTCAATCATCGTTGTCTACTTTGAGGAAGAATTATGGGTAAAATACATTACTTCTGGGAATTGAGTTATGTATGGTACAAAATCCTCAGCTAGGTAAAATCCTTCTTTTTAATTCATACTGCAGCTCCCTTTGGCAAATTCTACAGTACATATTCCACTCATTTCATGCACATAACTTCCATGTACATATGTGGGAATTCTACACCCAAAGGAGTGCACAGTAGAGACAAGCACGGCAGATCAGAGTATAGTGCAGATCACAGAAGAATAATTTTTTTTGTAGTTTCAGAAACTATATACATGTGCCAGATAAAATCACAGCTAAATTACAGTGTTAGCTTAATAAATTAGGAATAGGTGTAGCCAAAGAAAAACTACACAATTCAAAGAAGAGTAGGTAAGCACTGATGATGTTTTTGATCCCCTGCAAAGCTGTTTTGATATTAAAATATTGTAATCGGGAACCCCTTGGTAATTGGTTCCATTTGCAACCAATCAGGACATCTGCTGGAATTACCAGCTGTTTCATGGCTCATTTTTCCTGTTATTTTACCAAAGTTTTCAGGGGAATCATGCTGCAAAAAGGGTGAATTTCCAAGTCCCCGGTGCTAGATATTAGAGGCTTAAATGAAATAGTATATAGTGAGAAATTAATTGTTAACACATCACCACACAGGGTACTATGTACAGTGGGTGACATTAAAAATAAAACTTGGAGGTTTATTTCACTGCAATACACACTTTTACCATATTGGATTCATCACAAATATTATGCTAACTTTAATTAACACATGGGTAAGTGTACTGTTGGCATACCTAAAAACTGCATGTTTGTTGTTCTTTTGCACAGAAAAATGGGAGATACAATGATAACTTTACCCTTGTGTGTTAGATATGAACTCCGTTTCTTGTACCTCGTCTTTAGGTACAAATAGGACCAATTATTCCTCCTTACCATTGTAATTCAATTTTCTATTCTATTCTATAGAATTTCTTTTACCATGGTCATCACTGTTGTATTTGAGCACAACATGTAACACTTCCACAAAGCAATGCCACCCTTTACCGGTCATTATGATAGCCTCAATCAGATGTCACTCTCACATGCCTGGCATTTGTATGCATATAATGGATTTTCTAAATTTATTTTTGCATTTTTTATCCTGATGTTTCCATTTTTTTATTATGACAACCAACCAGCCTTAGTCAGGTAAAAAAGAATTCACAATTTAATGCAATAAGAACATACCCCCTAAATTGGGTATACCCCATTCTCCCTGGACGAATATGGATTCCTATATAATCCACTCTTACAGCTAATTTTCTCCAGATCTCTGACCCTCAGAGGACAAGTTAATATATGACAACAGCAGGTTTAGGTATGTTTCATTTTTGACCTTGTAAAATTATTTTTGCCTGTGCACTATTTTTGTACATTGAATGCACTCAGTTTTGAGGGCTCCAGCGGCTATGGTAGCACAAGAAAAGGTGTGAGTAAAAGCAAACTTTTTCAGGTCAGTTTATTTTTTGTTCTTTTTTTTAATAACTGCCTTGCATATCATAGAATAAACTCTGTGTTATAATATGTTATTACATCTGTGGTTTCTAAATGGGACTCGAAAACCTTAAAAGCAAGAATTCATTTGGATGCTTCCTAATTTACCTTGTTAAGAAATATTTATTAGAGCTTTTTCAACCAGCAAATGCTTCCAATCAGGTAACATATTATTATGCTGTTATGATCCTCATTACAGTTCTCATTACAGGTCTGTCTCATCTTATGCTGGGGTTACGTTCCGCTGTCAGCGCGTAAAGCGAAAACGGCGTATAGTCAAAATTACATTGAGTGTAATGGCGGGTAGAATCGCCCGCACTACAGGAACAGTATTTAAATTGTTATTTTTCTCTTTTTTTTGTCTTTGCCGACCGTGTAAAGCTGAATTCGTGCATGTTAAATGCGCGTAAGATGCGACAGACCTGTATTGTAATAAAACTCAACCTTTGGTCAATCCAATGAATTTGTTTAAAATTAATTTTTAGTATTGTAGTAGGTGATAGAATTAAACCAGCTTCTACTGAAGGAAGTGTAACAATTGGCTGCAGTCAAGAACATATATAGTATGATTTTTTCTGCATGTTTGCACACTGATTCTTATGCTGGCATGATATTTTCTCTAAACATTAATCTTCCAAAAAGCAAAGAATTCTTTAAAAAAAAGATGTAATTAAAGTGATATAAAAGTTGAAACAAAAATATATTGGGGCACACTCATGCCAGGTATAGTTTCCTTGATCTGAAAAAAACAAACAAACAGCAGTGATTGATTTAGCACACAGTTTTCATATTAGACAATAGTATTTAAATATTGTTAAACCTCCAATAAGCTTCTTGGTCTCTTAACTCCTTAAAATACTGGTGTCTTGTATACTTTTAATGTGGAACTTGATAATTCAAGCAAAAAGTTAATATAGACCATAAAATGGAGGAAAAGATTATTAATCTTTTCCCTCACTTGTCGGGTTTAAATATCTGGCATAATAGCTACAAAAGTTAAAAACAGAAAAAAAGCCTTGACTTTTATACAACCTATCAGCTCAGCTAAATGTTCACCAAACCTTTTGTGAATTAATAATTCTATAGTGAACTGGGCCAATTTCTAATTTCACTCACGGTATTTCATTAACTTTTCACTGGTATATAGTCTATCACAGGGGTCGGCAACCTCTGGCACGCTGCTCGCCAGGGTGCTTACCCTGGCAAGCTGCGAGCCAGAAGTTGCCGACCCCTGGTCTATCAGAATCTGTCCTGTAGATTAAATAAAAATACTAGTTGAGCTATTTTTTTTTAAGTTTATAAAGTTCTATGGAGGCAGTTACCATTACTGGTCACTTAACGTTGCTTCACTCAATCCAAGGTCATGTTCATTTCAAATAAAAAGTGATTTCTGAGTTGAAAGATCTCAGGGAGAACAGGTTGTGTATTTGAATTTCAATGAACTTTAAGGCCTATTACAGTTACAATAACTCCTCACTTAACGTTGTAGTTAAGTTCCTGAAAAATGCAACTTTAAGTGAAACAATGTTAAACAAATCCAATTTTCCCATAAGATTTAATGTAAATGAAGGGGGTTAGGTTCCAAGGACATTTTTGGGGGGCAGACAAAAGATATTATATACTGTACAGTACTGTACTGTGGTTAGGAAGTGTCCTGGCTTACCCCACACAGACACAGCCCGCTGCAGGCAAGGATGCTAAGAAGCACCTTCACAGCAGCAGCAGCAGCTTCCCTGGAGAAGAACAGGTGCCAACTTTACTTGGGGATGTTCCAGGCCTACCTCTTCCCATCCCTGCTCCACTCCAGGCCCACCTCTTCCCACCCCTATTCCACCTCCTCTCCAGAGCACGCCGCATCCCCCCTCCTCCCCCTCCCTCCCAGAAAGTCCTAAGCGGTGGGGGAAGTGCTGGGAGAGAGGGGGAGGAGGCGGAGAAGAGGAACTTGTGCAATGCTCCCTTGTAAAGTCACTGCTCTTTCACAGAATCTTACAAGCAGTGGACAGAGTAGGCAGCCAAACGACGTTATAAGAGAGCATTGCACAACATTAAATGAGCATGTTCCCTAATTGAGCAGCGACGTAACTTTGAAACAATGTTAAGTGGGAGAACATTAAGTGAGGAGTTACTGTATTCTGTAAATAATGACAATAACAATAATTCAGAAGAGATAATGGTGATTATCCATTATTATATTTAAGCTTTTGCTTTAATGAGATAAGGCTGTATGAGCAGCAGAAGGAGTAATGTACCGTATATACTCATTCATAAACTGAATATTTTTGGTAAAAAAGTGACTAATCAAAGAGCGGGGGTCGGCTTATAAACGGGTCTACACCAAAATTTGATGATTTTAAACTCTATGGAATCATTGAGTTGAATATCTAATATATTGTGATTTTTTTTACCTGGAGTGGCTGCAGGCATGGAGCCCCTTGGCTCCCTGTGGCCGCGGTTCGCCATTCCCAGCCAATGGGAGCTGCGGGAAGTGGTGCGCCACTTCCCACAGCTCCCATTGACTGAGAACGGCAAACCGTGGACATTGGGAGCTGAGGGGCTCCGTGCCTGCGAATGCTCCAGGTAAACAAAACGTCCAGGCCCGCTAGCAGCTTACCCTAACGGGCCAGGAGCCAAAGTTTGCCAACCCCTGAAATATAGGGTCGGCTTATGAAAGGGTCATACAGTTTTTGCTATTTTTACCTAACCATCTTGGTGGGTCGGCTTATAAACGAACGGGCTAATGAACAAGTATATATGGGTACTAATCTAGGGTATTTATATTGTGCTCATGACTATTATATCTGAATGCCTCACACAGTCTAAAAATGTACACTGAAGGTATGATACTAATGAACGTCTTCAAGACCTTTATTGAAATATATGTTTATATATAATACCAGTGAAAATGTTAATGAATTCAAGTCAGTAGCTGTTTAGTAAACAGTGGGTCACATTTGCTAGGTTTTTTTTTTTTTTTAATTGGGTCTAATCATGGTCTTTTCACTGCTGAGCTCCAACTATATTTGCTCAGTGAATGCACACTGGACTCATAATGTTTTCATTGAGTCAGAACATAAACTTGGTCACTCGAGATGAAAGGCAGGGAATGAAGAAATATTGTACTGGCCCTGTTAAATCACATTTAGACTTTGAAGTTAGGGCAGCTTCACTTTGCAGATTAAAAGTTAAAAGGGTTGGTTGGTTGGTTATGGTGCAAATGGGAAATTAATAGGAGACATATTGACAGCAGTAGCTTGACATGCCATTACTTGGAAGTCCCAGTGAAGATGGATGTCTGTATTTGTTTATGCTAGATCTACACACAATAATAAAAAGTAACTCAGTGTCTGATTCAAAGCACATTAAAGTCAACGAAAAGATACCTTTTGATTATAGAAAGTTTTGAGTCAGGCCCTTGGTATGCCTATCAAACCTCTTGTTGATCAGAAACCACTTACTCATTTATTTCAAACTCAGAAGTGCACCTGTCAAACACTGTTGAAATGGTTAATCAAAATGGGCTTTTTTGCTCTCTCCCATTTCACTATTGCTAGTGGTGCTGTTGAAACTAAGGTTGTAGATGAGGTTTATAAGATTCAGACTGGCTAGTGCAAAGTGGACTATGCAATATCTTTTTGGCCAGCTGACAAAATACTGAGTGACAAAATATTGCATGACGGGAAGAAGCTAAAGCCATTGTCTAGGAGTATCACAATTCAGTAAAAATATATTTCATGCAGGCCATTTTGATGCAATATAATGCCTACTAGTGGCAAAAAAGAAATGAGCCCTCCTCCCCAGCCACATAAGGTTGCACTTATCCAGATTTTCCTGAGGATCATCCCTTTTTTGAGGTAGCTGTCCTGGGAAATCTGTAAATTTTCCTAGGGCATTAAAAGCCATGGTTTTTTTGTCACATCCCATTCCCTAGCCCTCAGCACACCTTTCCCTCCTGGTTTTCCTCCATAGAAGGGGCTGTCTTGGTTTGGTTGCCTGGTGAGTCTGTGCCCTATGGGCAGGAAGACTCATGGCCTACCTTGGAGTGAAGCAGATGGGCTGCCTGCATGTGAGGCCACGGCAGAGGACACCTGGGCATTTTCCTCAGGCCTGGACCGAGAGAGGGATGCAGGGCCCAACAATGGTGCAGCGCTCTTTCCTAATGCTCCTCAGTGTGTCACCATTTTAAACAATACAATGTGCAGAGTGTGCACGGAGTGAGCAGCACTAAGCCCTGCTGTCCCTTGCCGGTCCAGTGTGCCCACCCCCATGTCCTGTTGTTTTGTACCTCAGAGGTGGAAACCCTATAGCCACACCATACTCCATCTACATAAATAAGGTTGTGTTTTCTTCACGGTTAATTGCACATTAATTCTGGGAGAATGAGTCACACACCCCCAGCTGGTGTAAACAGACATCAGTGGAGTTATGCTGATTTACATCAGAGGAGTGTCTGACCGAAGGTCTGGAAATTCTCAGGCAGCTTTAGTTAAATTTGTTTAAAACTGAGGTTTTTATTTAATTAACCATGAACATAAATAATTAAAGGAATACTATACTTACCGTATATACTCGAACATAAGCCGGTTCGTTTATAAGCTGACCCCCCCCAAGATGGATAAGTAAAAATGGAAAATTTTTATAACCCATTCATAAGCCAACCCTATAATTCAGGGGTCAGCAAACTTTGGCTCCTGGGCCATCAGGATAAGCCGCTGGTGGTCTGAGATGGTTTGTTTACCTCGAGCGTCCACAGGCACAGAGGTAAACCTAAGTAAACAAAGTGTCCTGGCACGCCAGCTGCTTAACCTGACGGGCTGGGACAGCAACTGGTGGGGAAATTTTTGGGGTTGGAGAAGCTGGGAGTCAGGGGAGTAACCCCTGTGACCACCCCCCACATGACCCTAGCCCTAGCCCAGGACCCCCACACTCTCCCCATCCCATCCATTCAAACCTTGTCTGGGGAGGGCCAGGGAAGGACGTCTCTGACCTGGCTGGAGCTGCTCCGGCATGCTGGGCGGCACGGCCACAGCCTGCTCTGGGGGGCGGGGCCAAGCGGCACGGCTGCAGCCTGCCAGCCCCGGAGCTGCAGCTGCTTTGGAGGCTGGGGAGAGAGCAGCGTGGCCAGAAGCGGAGAGAATCTGGCCCCGCCTCTTCCCTTCTGGCTCTGCTGGCTGTGCTGCCTCTCCTTGCCCCCTCTGTTGGGGGGAGGGGCTGTGTCCCACCTCTCCCTCTCTATACCCATTCATAAGCTGACACCCGTCTCTGGTGCTTCCCTTTTTTACTAAAAAAATTTGGCTTATGAACGAGTATATACTGTACTATACTTAATTGCATATTCAATTTAAAATTCAATTTATTTTCTGCTAGCCTCTTATTTTCAGTTTTGTATCGACAGCACATAACTGAATTGTATAAACTGTTGTGGTGAAGTTAGTTTGGGGCTGTGGGGTAAGCAAGTTCACTGAATGTTTCTGCCCACATGAACATCAGTGAAATAATTTACAATGTTGACATTTAAATCACCACCTTTGGGTTCAGAGCTAACCCCCCTTTGAGATTTACTGTCCTCCAGGCTGAAACTGGGAATTCTATAGTCATCTTTGCCAATCTCTACCAGTCAAACCAGAATGATCCCAATTTTTTCCATAAATTTTTAAGTATAAATGACCTGGGTCACTATCATATTATTATAGTGGAGACTTTAACAAAACTCTAAACCACTCCTTAATACATCTTCTCTATCTCTTAAAAAAAAAAAAAAACACGTTAGGTACTTCATACATACATGTCTGATTTAGGCTTACAGGATGTGTGGAGATTGGGTAATCCTATGGCCAGAGATTCTAGTGGGGCTTTTTGTTTGTTTTTTTTTCCCTTTTCCTGCAGCTCATTTAACATGTTAAAGATTGGACTATTTCTTAGTGGCACAAGATTGGATCTATTCGGTCACTGATTATGGCATCAGTGCTCTTGTTATATCTGACTATGGTCTTATATATACGTCTTTTAGGCCACCAAGGTCTGCATCCCCAACTAAGATGTGGAAATTAAATATTTCTCTGCTGTTTGATACATCATTTCTTAACTCTATCCAGCAGGATTTAGATTTTTTTTTAAATGTCCCCACTGCTTCATCAGATGCCACACTTAGGGAAGCCTTTAAAGCCTTCATCAGAGGTCATATCATCTCTTATGCCACCTTTAAAAAGAAAAGGAAATGTCAAGAACTTTTATTATTTTGGAGGAAACTTCCTGGATTTACTTGGCCAATGGTATCCTTTTAAAATCTTCTGACCCCAAAAACTCTACCAAAAATTGATAGTTGAGTATCCAAATCTCTATTACAAGCAACTCTCCAATTATCTCCAACCTAATGGATTAGAATATTTAAAATGTTAATGTTAAAAAAGCAACTGTAGACTTGAGACTACAGCTTATTCACCAAAAGACACTTTTTTTTTAATATACTGGTTCCCACATAGGCTAATAGCTATGGGCCACATAAATGCTGACTGCTGTTGGAAGTGTAATTCCCTGGGTGCTACATTAGCTCATATGTTTTGGGAGTGCCCCTGCCTCAAGAATCTCTGGTATGAAATGGGTCAAAAGACCAATTTGATATTGGATGCTAAATTGGAGCCCTTCCCCTTAAGTTTCATTCTTAGATATATTCCTGATACCTGGAGGTTACCTAGTAACTAGGTGGTGTGGTTCTAATGTGTAGCATTGGTCACTAAAAAATTAATCCTGCAAAAATTGAAAAGTCAATCCCTACCAAACACTGATGACTAACTTAGTGATATGGCAGACCTCATAGCTAATGAACAACTAGCATTTTGCAGAAGGGGAATGCCCCAAAAATTCAAAGCAATGTAGGCTGACTTTTTGGAGGTCTATGATTAATGTAGACTTTGAAGATAGATATGTCACTTCCCCTCCTCTACCTTTATCCTAAACTTATTTACTTATTTTGAACATGATGATGAATCTGGTATTTTAGTATATGTATTATTTGTAAAAATTAATAGAAATGTAAATATTAAAAAATCGCAATGGCAGAATTCTATCCGATAACACTTGAATGAAGTTCCCAAGAGTCCATTTAGAACAGAGATGTTATATTAATTTCAATACACACTTGAGAATTAAAAGAAAATGACTGATGTTAGAAAGGTATATATATATATGGAGTGCTGTTTTTGAACATCACAGCATGTATTTAATAATTGGAATTTGCACACAGTATTATGCCTCTAGATCTTTCAGTGTAATAAGGTAGTTATTATATACTTTCAAACACCAGTTAATATTAAAAACATTTTTTGAGGATAGGGAACAAAAGTAGTTTTGTCTTACAAAGGAGTGCAGGATCAAACCAATAGCTTTTACTCTGGGTCATCTTCTACCCTGTCTGCATCCTTCCAACTCTATCGGCTTCAGTATGGTAGCACTGATGTAAGTGAGAGCAGTATCTGGCACCATATGTTTATAACCTTTTACTTAGTATTTGTCTACATAGTGAAGTTAGTGCAATGTAAGATAGCCCCTGAATTTAAAGAGCACTAGCCATTCCACATTAGCTCCCAATGTGCATACTCTTACTGCATGCTAAAAGTGCCCCTGTGTGTGGTTTAAGCTAAACCACAGACATTGCCACTTTTAATGCACAGTAAGAGTGTCCACACTGGGAGTTAGTGTGGAATAATGAGCATTTTAAATTCACATCCTATCTTACACTGCACTAATTTACCCTGTAGACAAGGCCTTTGTTATTGAACCACAGGATCCAGATTATAATCTTAAACTGAAGTAACTATTGATTTAAATGGAGTTATTCCATATTTGCACTGGTCTAACTGAGGTCATTATTTGTTTAAAGTTGTATCTTAGAGGAGAAGGGAATACATAGGAGTACTTGCCATTACTACTGTGTAGGGAAGGACTGCTGTTACATGTAGGTAACTAAGGACATATTGCTCTGGTTAGAAAGCAACTTCATGATTTATAAATTCGCCATTGACATAAGAGTTCATATACAGGTGAAAGTTCTTATATTCCCTCAGTGAATAGTTCATATCTCCTGCAAACTGAAGCCTTGTTCATACAATATGAATTTCTTATATCTCTCTGTTTCTCTTGTTCATGTATGTGTGTGTGTGCGCATGTGTGTGTATATATATACACGATATATATGATAATCTTTATCGTATTTTTCCATTTAACTTTGTGCAAAGTTATACCAGAGGATTTCCCTTTATGATGCTAGTTTCATATTGCTTCAAAACCTTGACATATTGTTATTTGATTCCTGAGCAAAATCTGAACAAAAGGTTCAAAATGCTTAGTAAGGATATGTATTATGTAAGACTATTTTTTCCCCGATCAAGATGGAGAATATTTGTTCTTTGTTTTTCCTTCTCGAAGCAGGTTTATATTAGTTTGGTTTCTGGGACTGTAGGATATGGGGTTGAGGGAAGTATTTTGGGAAGTTAGACTGCCCTCTTCCTTAACCTTTAAAAGGAATCAATACTCACTTCTTTTGAAATGGAAAGGACTGGTAAGTCTGAAGGTGCACCAAAACCCATGATAAATCGTGGCTATTTCTTCAGCATATTGCATCAGTAAACCCATAATAAGAGAACTGTCAATGTAGATAGGATAATAGATCATTAAAGGTTTCATGATTAATTTCATATAGGCCATAAATATTTATGGTTAAACTATATCATTTACCATTCATGGTTTAATAATGTGTATTCATGGTTACACACAAGAATAATTTGTGAATATTCATAAATATTGGCTCCTTATGATGAAACTAGGAAATGTTAATGCATGAATTTATATAAATAAAACACAAAAAAAGCATTGTGAAAAAATCTTTTAAGCTGTGTAGTCACAAAATGTTTTCCTTCAGGGTCTAACCATTTTTTTCTCTTTACTTTCTACTAAATTTCATACTTTGACCTTCTGTCTTACTCTCCTAGACCCATAATCTTAAACCAGTTTGCAGCAGTGTAGCAGAATACTTATGAATACCTAATTATCCATAAACTCCTTTTCCTACATTCTCATTGCCCAGGGGATGCTTTGTTTGTAAAGGTTTGCTTCATCCTTGTAGTGTAGACAGGATATTCCTCACTAGCATTACTAACTTTGTTGTGCTGGTATTTCTTTTGTCTAATGTTTCTCTGCCCTGACAAGTGCACAACGTTAATGGAATTTTCCAGTTCAGACTTGAAAATCTAGAGTAAACACTTATCACATCCATACACATTGGTTCTCAATTTAAAGGCCTTCTGCAGTTTACAAAGTTCATATTTTTATGATTGAGATGAGTTCTCCAAGTTCTCATTGCCTTTTTCTTTTAGTATCATGATGTTTGCCTAATATTGTTGTGTTTCTTTTGACATCAGCCTCCCTAACTAAAGTTTTTTAGTTTTATTTTTAGCTATATTTTGTACATCAACATCATTCATGACTTGTCAGTTACTGAAATACAACCAAGTTGGTCCAACTTCCCACAATTTCTAGGTAAAGGTATGTTGCTGTGGATGACAGCATAATCTCTGTTCTGGAACGCCCCAAAATGCTAATGAATACTATATAGATAATGAAATTTAGACTTCCAATCAATTTGTGTGATTCCCCTGACATTGTTGAAGGGCAAACTAAAAGGTGACGAAGTCTTTCTACCCCTGTATGGGCCCTTAAGTGTTATTGTAAGAGGCTGCTAAATCAAAGGCATTTTAACATACCTTTGCTCTATCTAATTTAAATAATGTCCATTAAAAGTATTTTTTCTTATTTATGATTTTCCCTTTATCCTGTTTTAGCAAATAATGACAAAATTGGTCCACAAATGGCCACTCTGCTAGAGAATGAGCAGCACATTGTAACAAGGAGGAAAAGTCTGTTCATACATTGGTTTGCTGATTATATAATGTATAGCAGGTTTCTTGGTGGTAACTATCAAATTAACATAGTCAAGAATGTCTCTGTGTTGTGTTCAGCATTATCAATGCTTTCTGAGAGGCTTTAATGCACAGAAGAGTTTTAATAGTTTCTAATTCATGGTAGTCCTTTAAGATTTATTAACATGATGTTATTTTGTTTAAGTAGCAAGTTCTACAGAGCATTCAGAATTAAATAACAATATTCAAGGAATTCAATAAAGGAAAGAATTACCAAAATTAATGAAGTGGTGAGAGTAAAATATAACTTCATTTGGAGATTTAATTCAGGAGGAAAAAAGTAAATCTTCTTCTGGTGTTTTTCTAAGTAAAGTAATTACTCTTTTGTACCACAAATATATAACATTAATCATCTTGCATTTCCTGCCTGTTTTGTCCCTGTTAAACAATAATAATTTCCAGTGTAACAGATGCTGCTATTTAGTTAATTTTCTGAAAGGAAGGTAAACAGGTTGCAATGTCTACTCATTAACATTAGATAATTTTAATTAACATATTGTGTAATTCATTGTAAATTAACAAAATTAATCCAAAGGATGAGCATTGCCGTTCAGGATTTGGCATCTGACATGCCAGATTTGAGTCAAGCAACGGGAGAGGTGAAAGCAAAGAATGTAATGTGAGCAACAGCTGTAAAAAGGAAAACTTATAAGGCATATTGACAATGTTCTTGAGCCATGTCATCTGCTTTCCTTAAGTTATTATTTGTATTAATTTACAAGGACAGATATCTCACACAAAAGTAATATGGCTGCACAGAAACACAGATCATACTAAACTTATGGTAGGGTCAGCTTATGTTACCTCATCTGCAAATGATAAGTTGTTTTAGGATCTTTACTTTCTAATTGTTTCCTAACAAGAACATTGGCAGGAAAAATTAAAAAACAAAGCAAAACAAAAAACCCTATTTGGCTACCAGCAGACAAATTCACTTGGTTTCACCTGGCCTGAAGTTGTCCCTTGTTATGTATATTTCTAACACTAGAAATAGGAAGATTGGGACGTTATTAATGAATAAAATAATCAACACATTATTTGGTAACGAGTATTAGTGATAATGGGCCAGGTTTTCCTCTTCTGCACTGAAGGAAGAGAGCTTTCTTGGGAGGAAATCTGTGCATGGAAGTTCACTAACTCATCTGATCTGGGAGGCTGAGCCTGCTTCCATGCAGTAAAGGTGCAAGGCTCTGCCCCCAAAAACGGTGGGTCTGCAGGAAGTGAGGACCACCTGTGTGATGGTCATATGCTTCCACATTGGCTCTATTCCCCCCATTGGTATTAACACTCTCTGGCAACATGAATAGAAGGAACTCTCCAGAAGGGACTATGTGAAAAAGGTAATCCAGTCTGGGAATGTGGCCCCTTTTTCTTAGTAAGGTGCACAAGTGAATGGAGGGTGCAGAGAGGGAGAGTAACAGAGTGTGGTCTCACCCTGCACGGCCTCCTCCCCCTTTTCCAATGCAGACCCCAGGTGATCCCAGCTGGGTCCACATGAGGACTGTGTTGTAGAGGAGGCTGGAAGCACCTCCACATAGAACAAGGGAGATCTGCATGTGTAGGACACTACCATATGCAGACTGTGAGTAGAAGATGATCTGATCCAGTAATTGCTATAGTGCATAATTATGTCTGTGTGTTTAAGTGCTAATTAAAAATTATGTATGGTTTCAATCAGACCTTTAAAAAAAATAGGAAAATTACAGAAATAATTCAAGTTTTCAAATTCCTTGTAGAGCAGTCAAACTCAGCTTTTAAAAATCTCTTTAGCCTTGCACTTTTAAATTTATGATAGCAGAATAGTGTGTGCATGTGTGTAAGCTTTTGGTTTTTGAAGTCCCTGGTTAGATAGGATCAAATGTCCTTATTGAAATTAGCGTGATGATTACAGGCAAGTCCCCAATAGTAATGCATAACTAGTCAGAATGCACTGACTGACAGCCTGTAATAAGAATCAACCCCATATTGATTGATTGATGAACCCCATATTGATTGATTTGATCAATTCCATATTGATTGTCTCTTACAAAGATGGGGCTATGTAGAAGTCCTTGAACCAAATGTTTAAGGCACTGAACAAAATGTCCTCTATCTGAAATATAGACAATGCAGATCTTTGCTTTGAAGTTAATCTTCTATTTCCTGTGTATACACAGGTAAACTAGTTGGATTCATTCACATAAGGCCATTAGCCAGTCCTTCGTTATAGCTTAGATCAGGGGTCGGCAACGTTTGGCACGCGGCTCACCAGGGTAAGCACCCTTGTGGGCCGGGCCGGTTTGTTTACCTGCCGCGTCCGCAGGTTCGGCCGATTGCAGCTCTCACTGTCCGCGGTTCGCCACCCCCGGCCAATGGGGGCAGCGGGAAGTGGCGTGGGCCGAGGGATGTGCTGGCTGCCGCTTCCCGACGCCTGCAATGTCTCAGATCTTTGATCTTAAGGTTAGCCGGACACAGTTACATACATAATTATGCCAATTAAGACATGAAAAGGAATTAGTATCTACAAGCTAATTTGGTTACATTCTTAAACTTCTGTCAGCATATCGGTAAACACAGACATCTACCCTTAACATCTACCCTGGATTTCTATTATTACTAATAAATGGATTGATGATTGCTGGTCTAGTACATCTCTTTTAAATTCACATACAAGTAGATTGTCTTGATTACATTTCAATGCATCTTTGTTAAGTTGTCATGGGTCATACACAGGTTGGCCAGTCTGTGCCTGTCACAGCATTTTTATACAAAAGGCAATTCTAAGGCAGGAAAAGAAGCATTGGGATGCCGGCAGTGCCACTCAGGGGAAGTTCAGTGAGTGTACAAGTGGTAAAATGGGTTTGGCTGCTGGACCCTTGTCTAACCCAGCTCCCTCTCAACCATTATGAGCTAAGTGTAACACACTTAGGGGCAATGCAGACAAGTGACGGGCTGTGTAACCCCTGCCCTGCAACCTTGGGTGCCTTATAATACCTTGCTGATAGTAGCTCCAACTTTGTCTGCGCACTAACAGCCTTCCAGCAAGCAAATAATACTCTGAATGTCTGTGTGTAACTGAAGCCTGCCAGCCACATTTGGGTTACACTCTGGAGTGCACCAGCCTTGGTTATACTGCAGGGTGACCCCAACACAGTCCCAGTCCTGGATTTCCTCCCAGAAATGTGTCTTGTACTGCCCAGCCCTCTCCAGGACCATCCAAATATATTAAGTCTGTTATTCCTTTAAGTGAATAATATATACTAGTTTACCAACTTCAGTGGAGTTACCCAGACACTTTAATTTAAACACTCTGGATTAGATAAAACAGTAAAACAAATTTATTAACCACAAAAAGAGATTTTAAGTGAGTACAAGCAATGAGACATGAAAGTCAGAAATGTTTACAAGAAAATAAGATAAAAATGCTTTCTAGAGCCTAGTTTCACAAACTATATTAGATTCAAAGCAAAGTTTCTTACCACATGCTTCCATCTGACGAACTTTGTCAGGACCCTTCCCCCTGAGTCCATTGGCTATTTCCTTTCTCTTCTCAGATGCAAAGAATTAGATGGCTAGGCAGAGAGAGATGGGTGTTTGCTCTTCCCTTTTATAGTTTTCTAGTTCCATTTTGAAAAGCATTTTCAGCTGCAAACCTGAATGGCCACTTGGTAGGTGATGGGCCTTCAGCTTTGTTGACACCTGTCTGGAACATCAGCTTTCCCTTTGTCTTTGAAAAACTGGTTTAACCATTCCCCAAATGTATGTGGGAAACATACTTCAGTCATGTTCATAACTTTTCATATAATGTTGCTACATGCACCTTAACATGGTATTACTGTTCAACAAGTTATGGGTTTTCAAATGATACCTCACAAGGCATACCTTTTACAAATATTATTACAGTAGTGTGTAGGGTCTGAACATGGGGCTGTATTCCATCACACTAAGGTAGGGTCTTTTGTAAATTACCCTAATGTAGACATACCAGTAACAAAATTCCCGACCAAGATTTCAGTTGTGATATCAGTTTTCATGGTGTGAACTTCTGTCCACCAAGAAATGTGTATTTTTAGTAAAATTTGAGTCTGGTGCACTACTGTTAATCATATAGGACTATATGAGAAAGCAAGGTTAATGTGTGTGTAATAAGTGTTGTTTGATATTTTCAGAATAAGTTATCAAGAAAATATTGAAAATGTCAGTCTTGCAACAAGACTGGATGGCAGGTCAGTTTATTGACTAGTCAAATACTCATAAATAATTTTGACTGAATGTCACTCCACCAGACAAAAATAAATATTAAAATAAAGAAGATTAGTTTTCTTCACTATCACAAAAATCAAAACTGCATAAGACATGATTTATTTATGGATGAAGCCACTGTCCATTGAAGTCAGCTGAAGTCAAGTTGAATACTGACCAGTCAGAAGAGCAAACTGCCTTCCTTACTTTTCCCACTGTGAGTGTTTGCAGTCAGGACAATAGCGAGGGGTTATTTTTATTTATTTAGTGCTCAGGTCAAACTGATTTTGATCATCCAATTGCTTCCAGCTAATGGTGTATGTGGATTTAAATCTGGATTTTTCACAAAATTGTGTAGCTCTTCTAATGTAAGATAAGCTTTAGCAGAATATGTGTCCATAAATATTAATAACCAAGTCTATAGGATAGTTCCTCCTTGACTTGTTTTGGAAATGTGTTTCAGTAGCAAAGTTCAGAAAATGTCATAGTGCTTAAAAAGACTGGAATTTAGTTTTCAAAACTGTAATTTTTGTTATTGCACAAACTTTTATCCATTTCAGGGGAAGAAACATCTAAATAAACTTAAAGGGTCTGAATCTCATTTATATTAAAGTCCAAGGGCAATATAAAGGGCCTCAAAATGGGTGGAACAGTAATTTACACTTACTTTAAGGACCTTTGCCACAGCAGCGTAATGGGGATTTTTTAATAAACGAGAATCCGGCCCAAAATATACATAAAAAATACTGAAAATTTAATAATAGGAACTCCATGGTGAACTCTGCTTAGCTATGTGTGAGGACAGAAAAGGCTCCTTCCTATCTCAAACCACTCTCCTCAGAATGTTGACTCTGCATCAAAATTTAAGTCACCTTACTGATAGTGGCTCATCAATTAAGGGTGCTTTTGGAAGAGTGTCTAAATCCTCTGCTGTAACTAGAACATTGTTCAGTGAGATTGTATTGCTGCCTCTTTAAGCTTCTAAGGCAACTTTGCAATTTATCACATGATTATGCAATTCATCAGATAGATTATCACATCCAAGTGATAAACTGCATTTATCATACACCTTTAACCATCTCAACTGTACTGTGCTCACTAATCCATCTGCCCAAACCGATTCTAATGTTGTAAGACTTGGATTGGTGCCAGTCCCCTTTTCACCTTTTTTTCATATAATCCTGCCAAAGAAATATTTTCTTCTGCCCCCAAAATTGGGTAGAATTTTCCCCTAAAAATTACCTTGTTCTGTCACACAGGATGGGAAATGTTCAGTGA
Organism: Terrapene triunguis; assembly: GCF_002925995.2. Lineage (NCBI taxonomy): Eukaryota > Metazoa > Chordata > Testudines > Emydidae > Terrapene > Terrapene triunguis. The sequence goes on from NW_020705368.1 coordinate 30,251, forward strand.
CAGGCATGAGGTCTGACATTTTGTGACCCTGTATAGCTAAAATCAGGAGCTTTACACCAGTGGAAAGGAGAGATGCTCAACTGTCTAGGGCAGGGGTCGGCAACCTCTGGCACGCGGCTCACCAGGGTAAGCACTCTGGCGGGCCGGACCAGTTTATTATCACGGCCCCCACTGGCCGCGGTTCACCGTCCCAGGCCAATAGGGGCGGTGAGAAGCGGCGTGGGCGAGGGATGTGCTGGCCGCGGCTTCCCTCCGCCCCTATTGGCCTGGGACGGCGAACCGCAGCCGGTGGGGGCCGTGATTGGCCGAACCTGCCACGTCAGCAGGTAAATAAACTGGCCCGGCCCGCCAGGGTGCTTACCCTGGCGAGCCGTGTGCCAGAGGTTGCCGACCCCTGGTCTAGTGGGACACAGAACACATACTTCTAGCCCCCAGAAGGTCCCAGAGTATGAGACTTCAATGTGATAATATTGTGTAATTCCTAAAATTTGTTAGCTACAATTTTTCTGCCCTCAAACTCCCGTGTGGTTAGACTTATAGGTTCAGATCCAGGAAGGGACTCAGGCTACATCTGCACTGAATGTTTCTTTTGGTGGAGTGTATAGTATGTACTTGGGTAGCCCTCGTAGCACAGGTGTAAGTAACAGTGTAGATGGGGAGGCCTGACTTAGGTAAATAGAGTGCAGACATGCCTGAAGGGTGTGTGTATGTACCCCAGTACATACCCTATAAACTTTGTACTTGCCCAAGCCCTGCCTTCCTGTCTACACTGCTACTTTTACCTGTGTAGGGTCCCACTGCCTCCCAGCTGCTGCAGCCTTTCCCTGCTGCTGGAAAAGTAGCCTTTCCATGATACACATAGCTGTACACTGCAGCGTGGACGCAGCTTGATTTTCACTGCAGCATGTAGCTACATATATCCTACATGCCCGCTGAAAGTGGTGTGCAGTGTAGGCATAGTCTTAGATGTTGCAACACTGAACATCACAGCACCTAACGTATAAGTGCTTAGAAAAATCACCGTGAACCACAAAGCCTGAGTGAGCCACCTATACAATGAATGGGGAGTCACAGCCTCCTAAGAATGTGATCCACAAAACCAGATGCTAGGCCTGGAACCACCTAAGCTAGCTAATTGGAGACGTTGATCAGAGATGGTCTCCCATATTCTGGGCACCTTATCCACTAGGCTAAAGATTACAAGGAAGGTCCTCCTCTCCCCCCATAGTTGTTTTTTATGAACTTGCTTGAGGGGCCCAGTCTAGTAGGCATGTTCAGAGGCCGCCTACTGGATCAGGGACCCACACGTGACTTAGTTGCCCAAACAGCTTTGTTCCACAGTTTGTGAATTGCTCTGGGGCTTATGTGGGAGATACACATCCAGATACCTATCATGGGCAGTAGCCTGCACGCTCAGCCGGGTGATAGGTGCCCAGGTGCCTAGAATGAGGCTGCAGTGCACTTGCCCAGAGACCACAACTTAGGCACCAAATGAATGTAGATGCTTACAGGGTTAGGTGGCAGCCAAGCGGGAGTTTTGTTAATTGCAATGGTGCCTAAAAATGGGATTTAGGTGCCTATGTACCTTTGTGAATCTCACCCATAGTCACTAGGGCAAGCTGGTGCTACAAGAAGAGGGTTTAAATAAAAAGTCCAATTATAGATTTTGAAAAGTCACTGAAACATTTCTAAACTTTAAATATGTAACATATGTTTAACATATGAAAATGTTTGATATAAATATTTTATTGACAGCTATTGGGAATGGCCTGCCTAACTCAGTTCTGCCTGACAAAACCTTTATCCCACACAATCAGTTATACTCTATACTGTGTGCTTACACACATACACGTAAACACAAAACATGCTACAATATTTGTTTTATGATGTGCTATAAAGAGTGGTTATAGACCATCACATAAAAAATGCTTTAGAAACACAATTAGAAATTTAGAAACAGATTCTTAACGCATGTTAAACTGATTGCAATTGAGCTATGCTGAGTTATGTCAGCTAAAGATTTGGGTGCATATTATTTGCTTCTCTTAGGGTTCAAAACTGCTGTACTGCTACTATCTCAGACTTTTTAGTGAATTACATTGCAGCTGTGGTGAGGATGAATAATTCCACAGGGGAAGGCTCAAAAATTGAGGTCAGGTTTAAAGTCAGGCTTTTATATTTTAGGAAGTATATGTCTGTGAAAAAGGACACTGTGTTAATGTGTTAATGGTAATCAGTGAATCATTCACATTTGTGTAATATTATATATAGTTTTTCTATGCTTTTTAGATCACATCCGCTAAAGTGCAATATGATTACGTGCATTTTTCTAATTAAGAGAGAGGTAATAGATGTACACATTGTAGAGAAAAAACAAACATTGCTTATATTTTTGTATAAAGAAGGTCTCATACCTGTCTCCTTCTGGCAGTATACAATAGCCATGTCCTCTGTGTGAGTGATAGCAAGTGCCAGGAATTACAGATGAGTGACTCTTAACTGGCTAACAACAGAAGAGAGCACTATGTTATGTCAAACAGACAGTCCATAGGGTCCACTGAATATATTATACGGCAGTGAAATACAGGAAAAACATATAACTTGGAGATATGTTTATATTTTCAAAGAGAGAAAAAGAGAAAACAGATTTATAACTTTCAGCAAAATTTGGTCCTATATTTGTATATTTGTGTATTTCCTGTTTGATTACAGTGGGAAAGTTTTGTACTATCTAACATCTCATACAACATCATTAAATGCTATGTAATTTAATGCAGAATTTAGTCCTGTAGCAACCTCCTTTGTCCCTTTTTTAATTGTGCATATAGAATTTTGGTAAGTCTAGAAAGGATGCCTTCTATAAAGCAGCTGCAATTATTTTCTGATTAGCAGACTCCGTTCCATTAAAATTTGGACCTAAAATTTATTCTGTGGATGTGCTTTTTGTGGTCTTATTTATTACTGAACCTGGAGGTAATTTGGTAATACACACAATGTGTCTTGAGGTCTGAAAAAAGAACATAGTAGCTGAAATATTTTCCCAATTTTAGTTGCTAATAATTGACATAGTGCACTATACCCTATTCCTACTTCCTAATACTCTCTCATTTTAAAAGTTTCCTCAGCCAGTTGAAACTAATTCAGCTACATCCATACAGAATGAGTTCATTCAAATACTGTAAAGTGCTTCTTTTTTTGCATAAAAGTGGCTGGCTGCTTCTGGGTCTAATTTACACTTTCAGTCATGCTCACACAGTGATCCAGACTCAAAGAGATTATAGAGTTCCACTTAGCACAGAATCAGAGAATCATAGGGCTGGAAGGGACCTCGAGAGGTCATCTAGTCCAGTCCCCTGACTCATGGCAGGACTAAGTATTACCTAGACCAGGGGTCGGCAACCTCTGGCACACGGCTCGCCAGGGTAAGCACCCTGGCGGGCCGGGCCAGTTTGTTTACCTGCTGTGACGGCAGGTTCAGCCTATCGCAGCTCCCACTGTCCGTGGTTCACCGCTGCAGGGGCGGCGGGAAGCCGCGGCCAGCACATCCCTCATCCCGCGCCGCTTTCCACCGCCCCCATTGGCCTGGGACGGCAAACCGCGGCCAGTGGGAGCTGCGATCGGACGAACCTGCCGACACGGCAGGTAAACAAACAGGCCCGGACCGCCAGGATGCTTACCCTGGCAAGCTGCGTGCCAAAGGTTGCCGACCCCTGACCTAGACAATTCGTGACAGGTGTTTGTCTAACCTGCTCTTAAAAATATTCAATGATGGAGATCCCACAACCACCCTAGGCAATTTATTTCAGTGCTTAACCACCCTGACACTTAGGAAGTTTTTCCTAATGTCCAACCTACAGTTCCCTTGCTTCAATTTAAGCCCATTGCTTCTTGTCCTATCAGCAGCAGTTAAGAAGAACAATTTTTCTCCCTCCTCCTTGTAACAACCTTTTATATCCTTGAAAACTGTTATCATGTCCCCTCTTAGTCTTCTCTTCTCCAGACTAAACAAACCCATTTTTTTCAATCTTCCCTCATAGGTCATGTTTTCTAGACCTTTAATCATTTTTGTTGCTCTTCTCTGGATTTTCTCCAATTTGTCCACATCTTTCCTGAAATGTGGCACCCAGAACTAGACACAACACTCCAGTTGAGGCCTAATCAGTGCAGAGTAGAGCGGAGGAATTATTTCTCCTGTCTTGCTTACAGCACTCCTGCTAATACATCCTAGAAGAATGTTTGCTTTTGTTGCAACAGTGTTACACTGTTGACTCTTATTTAGCTTGTGGTCCACTATGAGCCCCAGATCCCTTTCCACAGTACTCCTTCCTAGTCAGTCATTTCCCATTTTATATGTGTGCAACTGATTTGTTCCTCCCTAAGTGGAGTACTTGGCATTTGTCCTTATTGAATTTCATCCTATTTACTTCAGACCATTTCTCCAGTTTGTCCAAAACATTTTGAATTATAATCTTATCCTCCAAAGCACTTGCAACCTCTCCCAGCTAGGTATCATCTGCAGACTTTATAAGTCTACTCTCTATGCCATTATCTAAATAATTGGTGAAGATATTGAATGGAACTGGACCCAGAACTGATCCCTGCAGGACCCCACTCATTATGCCCTTCCGGCTTGACTGTGAACCACTGATAACTACTCTCTGGGAACGGTTTTCCAACAGGTTATGCACCCACCTTATAGTAGCTCCATCTAGGTTGCATTTCCCTAGTTTGTTTATGAGAAGGTCATGCGAAACAGTATCAAAAGATTTACTAAAGTAAAAAAATACCACGTCTACCGCTTCCCCCCATCCACAGAGCATAAATGGGGCTGGTTGGTTAAACTGCATGAAAAGTATGGAGATTTTTTTTAAAATCCACAAAATATATTGTTACCGTACCATTTAAAAATATATGTGGAATTTAAAAGAGTACAGTATACAGTATATGAGTACTAATAAAGTCCAGTTTATATGTAACCAGCTCCTGCCATTCTGGACTTCTATAGGCCTTCTTTGCAAACAAATGTCTTGAATATTTAAAACTTATAAGAAGGAAATCTTGTAAACCAAATGTCTCTATTCTTTCTTTTAGAATATTTCAAAAGAGAAGACATTTTGGAACAACAGAGGGAGATTCTAAAAAAGGTTGCACCAGAGGCTCACATCAAAATTCATAAGGTAGTTTTTGTATTGTTCTTCATGTTACTGTTTAAAAAAAAA
>NW_020705369.1:0-11010 GCF_002925995.2 Terrapene triunguis
CTTTTTTAGAAGATCTTGCTTTAAGACAGATCACTATGTAATATGAAAAAAAATACTTTTCTTCTGTTCCTTAAAAGGTTCTTATGTTAATTATTTATCTAACCATTTGTTCGCCTTCATAAATATTTAATACTATTCCAAAGAGTCACACTCTTTGCAAATGCCATGGCATAGGGATGTTCTTTGTTACTGTGAAATCTTGTGTAGGTGTTTTTAAAATAGCGGTGGGGAGACCCACAACCTTTTAATTGGTAAAAATATATATAGATTATATCTGAGGGGAAAGCTAACACGTCATTGCAGAGAAAGGCCGTAGTCCTAAATGCTAATTAAAATGTTTCCACTAATATGAGCATTACATTTACGTGTAAAATTAATGTTTAGAAAGGTTTTCTTTAAGGGACATGCCATTCTATTACTAATGTATAAATAAGGGGAAAAAGTTTGAGGTAGTGGGACTCTCCCTCTGGATACATCTTGCAGTCCCCACCGGCAGATGGAAGATTTGGCCACTTGAAGCCTGCCGCTGTATCATTTGAGAGCCACCCTCAGCTTTGTAATTATCAAGGGTTGGGGGTGTTTTACTAGCCTGTTGCAGACATGTAAGTGCTTGAGACTAAGTATAGTTAAGCTTTAAGTTAAAGCACTCTTGTGTTGTCCTGTTTGTGCCAGCCATCTATCGGCCAGACGGCCGTGTCTCCCCTGATTTATTTCCTGACACCACCTCGCACAAAGTAAAAGCGCTTTGGGTTGAAAGAACCTCGGGTAACAGTAGCACCATCAACAAGATGAAATGCTGAAGATGTGAAAAGAGAGACATAAGAGAGCTATGTTGCTTCTTCATTGTGTGGTGATCTTTCCCTCTCATTCAGGAATCAGCAACCTTTGGCATGCAGCCCGCCAGGGTAAGCACCCTGGCAGGCCGGGTCGGTTTGTTTACCTGCTGCATCCGCAGGTTTGGCCAATCACGGCTCCCTCTGATCACGGTTCGCTGCTCCAGGCCAATGGGGTGGCGGGAAGCGGCGGCCAGCACATCCCTCGGCCCATGCCGCTTCCTGCAGTCCCCATGGGCCTGGATCGGCCGAATCTGCGGACGCAGCAGGTAAACAAACCAACCCTGGCAGGCCGCGTGCCAAAGGTTTCCGATCCCTGCTCTAATTGATCCTCATTTTAACCAACCCTTAGTAAAATAGAACAGATATGTTGCATCTTTTGAATGGTAGATAAGTAGTACTGTGAAAAATTGAACAGTATTGTAAAAGAAAAGTCTAAAGAGAGTGCCAGATCCAGCAGATTTTTGTGTGTTTAGAACTAGATTGGAGAGGGTATACAGAGGCTTCTTTGGAATCTTTGTGCAATCCACATTGGGGTTATGTTGTGAGGAGCACAGAGACTGCTCCATTTCCTCTCCTCTGGGGGCACAGAGCACCCTATAGATTCAGGGTGGAAATGGGGATTAGATAGGCACCTTGTACCCACTGACCATTGAAGCTGCAAAGACATACAGGTAATTACAGGCTAGACTCCACGAAAGCAGCCTCTGCATGCCCAGGAGATCAGGGACTTATTTTTCCATAGAGAGTGCCAAAATAGCAAAATTGTGCCCTCAGGTAGGTCTTAAGCGTGTGAATAAGTTCATTGGCTTAGATGGGACTATTTGTATAACTAAAAACCAGGTGCATGACTAAGAGCTTGCTTGCTTAGCACTTTGTTTTGAAGAGAGAAAAGGAAAACATTTCTCTACAATAATTTAGATTTTTTGCACAGCTCCTATTGTCCCCCTTCTGTTGATTTCGTATCATTATGGACAGATACAGAAGCACAGTACCATATAACACTTCACTGCTTCCAGGTGTAACATTTGGGAAAGGTGGTGGTTTCTTAGTTATCATCATACCAATAATACACTTGGTTCTTTAGCAGTTGGTTCTTTGGAGGATCACAAAATGGCCTTAGTTTGTATTCAATATACAGCACCATTTTTTCTCAAGCTAACATTCAGTACTGATACCATGTTGCTCCTCAGGAGTTGTTCTTTTGTTGAGAAGCTCTCTAGTGACACTCAGGAAACAGAAACAGATAAAGTTTAAGAAACTTCAAACTTATCAAAGGAATCAGTCCTATGAAGAGCTGAATATCCTCTCCCACACTAATTTCAATGGAGTTGAGGGCATCCACCACCACATGGACTCAAACCCTGCACTGAGCTTTAGTTAATTTCATAGAATTGAAGCCCATGGTTGTGATCATTAACTTTTCCTATTATGAATTCCTGTTTAAAATTATGATTGAGTCTTGCCTAAGCATTGTTTCACACTAGTAACCTACAGCACTGAGATTGTGTGGAGAGATGATAGAAAGCAGCTGCCGGGGGGGGAGGGGGGGGAAATAGTGATAAAATGCAAAGCCTACTACATTCAGACAATATATGAAGGGTTGTGTATTTCAGAGTGAAGGAGATCGAAGGCCAGCTGCAGGTTTTTAATTGCAGTGTAGGCATACCCTGAGACAGTAGTAAGAGCCTACTTAAATAAGCAGTATGACATTTAAGGAATATAGTAGGAATTGTTATGTGAAGCAGGGCAGCTATCATTGTGATCTACTATTGATATTGCTCATGGACACTGAGTGCACTTCTCATGGAACATGGCTTCAGAGCATTTTCCTTGGCTTGTTGGTGTCATAACATATTCTTTAATGATGTCTGCTTTAATCCAGTGCCACAGTGGTTGGTGGTCTCTCACTGAGAACAAGTCTATGTCTTCTAATTGCAGTATGAGGTGCAGAGCATTTGAAAGAGCAATCATTTATTAATTATCACCATATACCATGATGCAAATACTGCCCTCAGTTGCACCCAATCACTATCACTGAAGTTGAAGATGTTGCAGGGGTATAACTAAGGCAAAATATAGCCTTATGCCTTTAACATGAAGACTATCTATAGTACTCTTTAAGGGCTACATACTGTTTTTCTTCCATAACAGAATTCCCATTGACATCCCATTGATCAATTAATTTTTATACAGATTGAGACTGGTATTAGACCATAAGCACAAAATAAATGGAACTGATGTTGTTCACATAGTCGATGGAAGTGATACTCACTAACAGCAGATCAAGCATGCCCTTTAAGTGTGCAAATGGCTACATGAAGAGCAGAGTTAACTGCAATCAGTCAGTGGTTACACTAACATGGTAAAATTGGCCAATAGCTGTCTAAGCCTTAAATTTAAATATGAAACTAATCTCTCAAGCTTGATCTGTTAATTGAGTCAGAAACAATTTTAGACACAGACACACACATATATATATGGGATGATAATTTATACGTAAAATATAGAGATATTATTGAAGATGATTGTCATGGCCATATTAAATAAATCTTTGAAGCAACATAGACATGTGACTAGCAAACTGATTTGCTATTGTTCCAGACAGATATCCTGTTGATAGACTCTCAGTTCTTCTACAAGAGTAAAGTGGGAAGTTCATCATACTTTTTGGAATGAGCTGTGTAAGAATCATAGCTTTTGTCATATTAGTAGGTACCTGTAAGGTAATATGCAATGAGACTGTTCTCTAGTTGGACTTGAGTTAAAATTGACTGGTACAGAGATTATATTTTCTAGACATTACATGTAGTCAATTAAGATTAATGAACTTTGTTGTATTAATGTAGTTCCCATTGCTTCAGTTTGAGATTTCCCTGTTTATTCACAGTTTCATATATATGAACTGGTTTGCAATTATATACCAAAAATTCATTAGTTATTATATAGGAATTATTTCCTTGAATACTTTCAAGCTTCCTGAGCTTATGATAATGAATATCATATTTCATTTTACTTTAAGTCAAGCATACATCTTTTAATTTGTCACCGAAAATGATGTGATTCAAAGCAGTAATAGCACTTGTTATCTACATTAAACCTATGTTTTCAAGAGACCCAAAGTCATTTCAAAAACTTTGCTTTTCGTGTGATGTTTTAAAATGAGCTGTATACATCTAATGTAGATGGGTGTCATTTTACCCTGTTGCGTGGGTTTTGGATTTACAAAATCCAGGGTGGTTTAGATCTCTTTTTATCCTAACCTCTTAAGTAGTGAGTTCTTGGTTCTGATTATTAATTGTTGTTCAGTCCTTGTTTTTGTTTATTTATTATGAGGATTGACTACCTCTAATGTACAGATACTTTCAGACTTTAGTATTTATAGTTCAGTTTTGGGATCTCACGTTTCAGGTCTGTCACTGCCACCTGCTAACATGAGTCATTCACTTTCTTCTAACCCAGGGGTCCTCCACTTTTTGACTGTCCAAATACGTGTGAGACTCTTATAGAATCTCAATTATTTGGAATAATACATTTCAAAACATTGTGCCAAATTCAGCAAAGCTGGCTCACCACCTAAGCCTGCTGCATTAGAATTTGGTAACCTTCCTGGTATACTGCAAAAGACTTTAGATTCATAGGGTTTCTTGAAAAGGCTGGAGGTATGCTTCTCTGATCAATGAAGGGGCAGAAGGGAGTTTTTGTAGGTGGCTGTCTGAACTCCTGCTGAACTGGTTATTTGAGTGCAGCTATAATTGTATTGTTAATGATGTGGTAGGGCACCTAGAACCTTGGGAATTCTTCAGTTATTTAAATTGAAATAGATAAATAAAATTAAAAATAGAGGGGAGATTCAGCCTCTGCAGGGCAGTGCCATTTTATTTTATTTTCTCTCTCTTGTGTGGTACAAAATATTTTTTGAGAGTTTCTCACAGATTATGTGATTGAGGTTACAATAAAAAACAATTGATGCACATTTTCTTTGCTAAAACTGAAATGGAAAATCAATTCTAAATTTTGCATGATTTTTCTACCAGGACTGGCTCCTGTTTGCTCAGTACTGTGCCAAAACATATCTAAATATTGGCCCAAGTTTGGAAACTCAGCAGAACTGGTTCATGTTTTGGGGTTTTAATTAAATTTTAAACCAGGTGATTTCATCTAGTTCATGTTTATTTCTAAGTTGTATTAGCTCTAATTGTTCTAACACAAGATATTTCTGATGGACTTTATAAAAATGAGAATACCTTTGGCTGTTCAGCAAAGTTTCCAAAATATAGCAAGAATAAAGTAAATAAACCAAAGACAGAATTTTACTTTGATCCATTAATTTATACTTTATTTACTTTCATCTTCCCATCTAAATTGTGTTGCCTTTGAACTCAGTAGTTTGATCGCCAATCAAGGAACTTCTAAAGGATTCCAAAATGGATACATCTCTCTACAAATCATCTATCATCCATATAAAATACTTATTCTATGTGTCACTCCTAAGACAGCGCCACGTGTACAACATTTTATTGAATCATTGTTGAATAATCATTATTCGATAAGTGCCTCAAATACATGCTCCCAAAATAAACAAAATTGGGTTTTTGTAACCATACTAATAAAGCCAATTTGTCTGTAGGAACACCAATATCTCCTGAAATATTTTATTTTGTTACTGAGCAAAATGTAACTTCTGATTATTTCATTTTGCATTGTTTTTTGTCACAAACTTCAACAGGTAGTACATGAGACCAAACAAAATACTAGAACAGCTTATCTAAATGCCTTATGACAAGAATCATGTTGAGCTAAACAAAAACAAATAAATAAATCAGATATTAGCTGTGTTCTAATAACCTGTCTCCTTGCATAACACAGATATCCAAACCAGAGTAGTGTCTCTTTTTATAGTACTCATAGAATCAAAGGGCTGGTCCACACTAAGCCCCCAGTTCGAACTAAGATACGCAACTTCAGCTACGTGAATAACGTAGCTGAAGTCGAAGTATCTTAGTTCGAACTTAAAGTACTTACCATGGGTCCACACGTGGCAGGCAGGCTCCCCCATCGACTCCGCCTACTCCTCTCGTGGAGCAGGATTACCGGCGTCGACGGCGAGCACTTCCGGGATCGATTTATCGCGTCTAGAAAAGACGCGATAAATCGATCCCAGAAGATCGATTGCTTGCCGCCGAACCAGCGGGTAAGTATAGACATACCCCTAGAGTGTCTGTAACAGGGCACATGATCTACATGCCACATGATCTACTGCTGTACCTATAATTTCTTTTAGGCAGTTTTATGCCAAATTTAAACAAAACAAACAAAAATGCTTCCTCAGCTCACCCTGGGCTATAAGCCCCTTTACCTTTCAGACTCACTGCTTCCCCTCCCTTTGATTTCCATGGCTCCCTTGCTCTGACTCACTCAGTTTTCCTCATTGTCTCCTCACCCTCAAGGCCCAGACACCTTCTTACAAAGTCTAATCTGGATAAATTGATGCAGTGAATGCACTTTAATGCTGCTCCTTCTTAAAGGACCGGTGTCACCCTGTCACAGTGCCCTTATGTTACAAAATCCTTCAGGGTTATGGAGACAGAGAAATACAAGTCACAAAGTATAAGGCAAGAAACCTGTACTTACCAAATAAAATACTAATAAAATACTAATATAAGCACAAATATCAGATTGAGTAGAAGGGGAGATAATTGCTCCCCGTAGGGCAGCTTGACATATTTCATGTTCTAGATTCTTCACAAGTGGTTCAATACACCTAAAATAAAAACAAAATTATGAATGGAGTGTTAACATCTGCACTGTTCACCATGAGCTGCCTGGTGAAACCAAGGTTACTATTACAAAATCAACTTTTAATAGCATCTCTGATATAACAGTATTTTCCTGTGCCTAGAAAAAAGAAATAATTGTGTTATCCCTGATTCTGTTACATTAGAAGTGTTGGTAAATGAACATGCAAATGTTCAGTTGTGACAGTTAAACTAAGTGAAAAAAATTAAAGGATACTGTGTGAAGTCTGTCACAAGGGTAAAACTGATCTGGCAGGAGACAGAGCTTTATTGGGGTCAGTTTGAGACTGTGGAATGAACTCCCACAGGGAGTAAGGACCATCACAATCCTCACCACTTCTGTCTCCAAGTATAAAGCACACTTCTTTAGCTTTCCTTTCTCTGACATGAACACATGGAAACATGTACCAAGCCTACCAAAACACTATACTACATGTACAATTCGCCTCCTGGGGAAAAGATGAGAGGAAGAATGTATCACGTGGCAGATGTTAATCATTTTCATTTAATGCACTTCTGGAAGAGACCCATCAGCCAGACACCTGGGAAAGAATTCTCTGTAGTAACTCAGAGCCCTCCCCCTTTAATGTGCCATCTCTAGACACTGGAGATATTCGCTACTGGCAGTAATGGATGAGCCATATGCCATTATAGGCAGCCTTGTCATACCATCCCCTCCATAAAATTGTAAAACTCAGTCTTGAAACAAATTAGGTTTTTTGCCTCTATTATTCCCCTTGGAAGGCTGCTCCTGAACTTCTGTCCGCTGATGGTTAGAAACCTTCCTTTAATTTCAAGCATAAACTTCTTGATGGCCAGTTTATATCCATTTGTCATTTTGCACACATTGGACCTTAAATTAAATAACTCTTCTCCCTCACCAGTGCTTATCTCTCTCTGGTACCCAGATAGAGAGCAATCATATCATAGAATCATAGAATATCAGGGTTGGAAGGGACCTTAGGAGGTCCAACCCCCTGCTCAAAGCAGGACCAATCCCCAACTAAATCATCCCAGCCAGGGCTTTGTCAAGCCTGACCTTAAAAACCTCTAAGGAAGGAGATTCCACCACCTCCCTAGGTAACCCATTCCAGTGCTTCACCACCCTCCTAGTGAAAAAGTTTTTCCTAATATCCAACCTAAACCTCCCACTTGAGACCATTACTCCTTGTTCTGTCATCTGGTACCACTGAGAAAAGTCTAGATCCATCTTCTTTGGAACCCCCTTTCAGGTAGTTGAAAGCAGCTATCAAATCCCCCCTCATTCTTCTCTTCTGCAGATTAAACAATCCCACTTCCCTTAGCCTCTCCTCATAAGTCAGGTGCTCCAGCCCCCTAATAATTTTTGTTGCCCTCCGCTGGACTCTTTCCCACATCTTTCTTGTAGTGGGGGGCCCAAAACTGGACACAGTACTCCAGATGAGGCCTCGCCAATGCAGAATAGAGGGGAATGATCATGTCCCTCGATCTGCTGGCAATGCCCCTACTTATACAGCCCAAAATGCCGTTTGTGGCGACGACAGATGAAAGGAAACAGAACACTAGGTTTGTGGTAGCCGAAAAGCCCCTCTACCTCCCAGGAACTTTTCCTGGGGCTTTTATTCTTTACACTTCCCTGCTTACAACGCTTCTAACTGGTTAAAATCTTGCGCATAGAAGAGGCGTAGACAACATGAGATAACAAACGCATCTCTTGTGCACGTGAAAGCTAGCTGCAAGGGAGACAAACAAGTCAGCCAAATAAATTCCCTAATCACAAACGCTGGGTTGAAGGCCACTCCTGCCTTGTAGCCATGGAAACAGTATGCCGTGACCATGGGCTGACAGTTTGGGAACCATACATTCCTACATCCCCCCCTATTTTATTTTATATGCGAAATTTAAACAAAGCACTCTCGCAGGGTAGCATACACAATGCCACTAGATTGGGTATACACTAAACAAAGCAGCAAAATAAAACACCAATCCCATAAGGCTTGACCAGTTGCCAAACACCCCCCATGGGGTTTGTAAATAAAACAATTAACTACTTTGGCACAAGTGTTATTGGCATAATTTGCTACAAAGGGGGTATAAAGCTGTACCTAATCAATACTCTATTATTGCAAATTGAGTGGTTTGCAAACAGGAACAAGGCAGGTACTTAACAGACCTTGCATTTATACCTTTCATTACAAAAATAATGAGGGACAGCTGCATTTTGTTATACATAGGCCATCTTGATATCTTAATTCCTTACTTGTTTTGACTTTTGCCAACATACAATATTTTCAAGACCTTATCTACACAAGGTCTTCTACACCTTATCTATACAATGTCACAATAACTTCTCACACAGTACTTTCTCACCCGCCTCACACAATCCTCGCTTCTACAAATCTCGCGTTATCAGAGTTACAGTTAGCCTGACTCTTGCTAACAAACTGTCATGCATAGCAGTTCTTTTCTGACAGTTCTTTCTCTGCTTCCACGACCCCCCCCTTTTGTACTTCTAGTACAACAAACATTCTTAAATCTCTATTTGCATTAAGCCCTGAACTTCAGATTCTACATCAGATGCTTCAATCTTAGGGGTCTGATTAAATATAATGACAATGCATAATTAGCATAAACATGAAAGGTATTACTATTATTACATCTTTTACAACAATAATAACATAATCCTAAGCTAACTAATAGCAACACAAGCAATAACATTCCTATAGCAATAATATAATGGGGCTGTTATACAGTCTTAATCATAAAGCACAATACATCATACTTAGTACATAAAGTGGATACTCTATAAGCTGTCTGGAAAGCATACTTTTCAACTTGATATATATTTTGAAGCATGTGAATTTGCCCTTGTACTTCAGAGATTTTCTGAATCTCTGGTAACAGTAACAACAAATTCTGAAATCTATCAGGTACTAAACTAGTCCAATTAAAGGGTATCTGGAACCTAAGGGCTACTTGAAAAACTCTATCTGCAGGCCAGTAAATAATATGATTGCCTGCAGTGGTAATGAGATTAAAATGTATGTCTTGCAATGTGGTGGCTTTAACATACACACAGCTATCATTAGCTTGAAAAAAATAAGTGTCCTGTCAGGGTAGTTCTTTGTCCCCTACCCTCCCAGCAAACACAGTCATGAACAGTGACAACTTCTCCTGGCTTCAGTTTACGGATACACTGAAGCTGTGGGGGTCCTAACGGCCAAAATGTCCATTGACTACCTAACCCCATCCAAATGTCAGGTGTAATCCCAGGAGCACTGACTAAAAATCGATTGGGCATACCAGGTAGTCTAATTTCCCAGATATCTTGGTGAATTACCCAATTCCACATGCATCCTCCCCATGGACCCGGCAGGATTCGGTATGTGGGAGCCCACACCCCCTTTACCGGTCCATATGCGTGGAAGGAGCATTGGGAACGTCCGCGCTTCCACCCAGAAAGTCTCCAAGTATGTCTCCATGCCACAGATCAGATGGTACTCCTGATGTGTCTGTAAGGGCAGTGGGCCAAGCCTGATGCTCTAGATCATTTCGAATGGCCATTAGCTAGTCATTCAGGAAATCCTGAATGTCTGAACATGCTAGATCCCACTGCAATGCCTTCCCAGCCTCAGTGATATTCAATACCATCTCTGTCAGCAACTTCTGGGTCATTAAACTAAGGGCGGAGATAACATGTAACTCACCAACTCCAGCCTGTACCTGGGTATTCGTTTAATGGTTCACTAATTGGGTGACTAAATAACAATAAGGGCCTCTCTCATTTAACACAGTACAAATTCCAGGAACATTCGCTATAGAGCCCATCAATTGCAATTATTAATTCTTGGGATTCACTGGTCACTAAAGTGTGAAGGCCTTGGCCATTGGTTTTATCAAATATATAGCATTGTCTGTATTTGGATGTGTTACAGGGGTAATAGTGTGATGGAGGAGATGGCAGGGGCAATGGCAACAAGGTGCCTTTGGTACTTATCATTTAAAATCCAATTAGGGAGGGCAATACATGCTGAAGGACTTATCCAAAACACAGGGTGCAGCCTGTAGAATAAACCCCAAAATCCAATCAATACCATGTTCCCAAGCATGGGTTCCACAAGTTTCTTCCTGCTAGTGTATAATTCTTTGTTTCTTCACCAGGGTCAGTTCTTAATGTCTCTTGTAGTCAGGAATCCCTGGACTTTGTGGTTTCAATGAAGCAAGTGTTCCTTCTTCTCTTTTCCTGAAACAGTGTGGTTTAGCATCATACAGGGGAGAGGTTACTAGCACATCACCCTGTAATGGTTTTGCTTCTTCTAGAAAAATTCAAAGCAACAGTAGGTCTGTCAGTGGACAAGGGAGAGGTTACTAGCACTTCACCTTGTCTTTTTTTTTTTTTT
>NW_020705369.1:11110-23051 GCF_002925995.2 Terrapene triunguis
CAAAGCAACAGTAGGTCTGTCAGTGGACAAGGGAGAGGTTACTAGCCTTTCACCTTGTCTTTTTTTTTTTTTTCTTTTTCCTGCTGTCCAGACGGCGCAGCAGAGCTAGAAGGAGAAATAGGCTTAGCAGTCGGAGATCCCTTCCGAGGTGGAGGGGTCTTTTTACAGTGAGAAGCATGGGTCCAGGCAGTCAGTCCTTGGCACTTCACAGCGGTGTTGGTGGCTAACAGGACTTGGAAAGGGCCTTTCCAGCATGGAGCCAAAGCAGTCTTTCGTTGATGGACTTTGCATAGACTCAGTCTCCTGGTTTCAATGAATGGCAGGGGTGCTAGGGTCTTTGGGTAGCACTTCTCTACCTGTGAGAAAAGAAGCCTAACACATTTCATTAGTGCCTGGCAGTGTTTTGCAGATATCAGTTGCTTGGGCACATTCAGGCCTCCCCTTTTCGTGGCTGTCAGCCAGGTCTTATCTTTGGACTGAGCTTGTTAGCTATTTTTTCCTCAGTTAACTCATTCCGTGCTTTTTCCTCTTCTCCCTTTCTCAGCTTCTTTTAACCTACAAAGGAAACTGCCACTCTTCACTCATACACCTTTTCCCAACGATGAACACATACACATTGCCATTATACAGTACATTAATCTTATTATTCAATGTATGCCATGTACACTCTTCCAGTAAAATAACTTTATTACAGAGCTTTGGAGCAACAAACCGGGACAAGCACACCCACTTTTGAGGAGTCCACTCGATACAACCTCTGGTGTCCAATAGCTTTCCTCCCTCCCCAGCCCTCTGGCTAGAAATCTGGGATAGCCAGAAGGATCCCATGGGCAATATGGGGAGTGGGTTAACCTTCCATGTCCTTGTTTCCAAAGACTGTTGGTATGCAAATTTTAACAACAATTTTTCAATTAAAAAATCTGGCCAATGAAGTTTCTTTTTCTTACTTAAGCAAATATATTAGACTTTAGTATATCACATTTTCCTGATTTATCCAAACACTTTGTATTCCAAGTTGAATAAAACAAGTATCTGCTTTTTGATTTAACCCTTCTATTTAATTTTGAACTAGACTGTCCTATGAAAATATTAGACCCAACAATTCTGGCCACAAGACAAACACCAAAAGACAGGACAAAGAACACAAAAATAATTCCTATTGTACCAGTAAATGCATGGTACATTGAATGCTATTCAGCTGGCATCCGTTTTCTCTGATAATCTGAAAGACAAAAGAACAGAGGTCTACCCCTTCTGGGCAGTCAGTCATTGCTTAAAATATTTCCTTTATATACACATACTCTTGTTGATTTTAGGCAAAACAGAGGAATTACCACATATTTCCTTGTATTTGTTTCATATGCAGCCCAGGTTTCAGTGGCTACTACCTTATTAGTTAGAAAATTGCATTAATACAGATGCTTTCTGGCTTGCTTCCAGATCCAAAGCTATCCACAGCTTAAAGATTCTTACTTAAAAAGGGACGCAATTAACTTTCCTGGACTTTTGATTGCCTTTTACTTCTAACTCCTGCTTTCAGACACCCAGTGATCTGAAAGAGACAACACAACCTATATTGGTAGGTTTGCATTTCTTTTACCTCTACTACAATATACACTGCACATGTTCTGGGGAAAATGCATATCCTCTCCACAATTCAATTTCCACAACACTAGCCACATCAATTCCTACACAAGGTGTAACTATTTCTTTTTTGAACACCGGGTAAAGGCCATTTACTTAACATATAATTCAAAGGGCTATCCTTAGAGGGTTTTACCAGAGACCCACCCATCTGCCTGCTGACACTCTAACAGAGAATTACACAGAGAACAGAGGGAATTATGGCCTAATAGGATCCTATTACAGGAATTTCTACTAATACTGACCGTTACAGGGGACGGGACAGAAGGGTCCCAATTCGACCTCAGAGCTTCATCGCACGCGATGGCTTCCACTCTGAGGAATTACGAATGAGAGGCTCAGTTCCGTTCACACACCTAACGCCCAATGTATAAGACAGAAATTCATTAACCGGTTAACCAAAACCAAAACCAAGCCAGAACCAGATAGTGTCTCCTTATCCTATTAGGACTCACCTTATCGGAGCACGAACCCCAGGGGCTGCGGTGAAGCAGAGAAAAGGGGCGAAACACCCCGTTGGCGCCGTTCCCAGTTCACCGCAGGCGTCCGGAGTCCCATGTCCGAGCTAGGATAGTCCCAGCGGAATCGCCAGAAACTGTTACTGAAATATCGGGTCCACCTAGCTGAGAGCCAATAACAGCCAGACAGGGATAAGGAGGAGTTGCTTTATTCTGCAGAATAAAGGAGAGCTTTGCACCTTGGTACAAAAACTCTGTCTCATACACATTTTACCATTCCAATTATCATCCTGGGGATCTGAAATCCCCATGCTCATAATTACTTACTCCTTTCCCTCCATTATGCCCTCAAAGTTTCCAACCTGTTTTCCAGTCAAGAAGCCATAACGACCCGCAGTCCGGATACCAGGGGCACTGGCGATCTATTTCCCTTAGGGGGTCCTCAATATGAGCGACCGGGACAACGATACATGATCGTTGCCGTATAATCTTTTGTAACTCTCTTGCGTGCTCCTTCTGGGCACTGGAAAGTTCCCCCCCCATACTCACGAATAAGGGGCGGCAAACGGCCGCGGGCGCGCTCGGCATATCCAGCCGGTGAGCAGGGGGTTATCACGTCGGGGTCACCAGCTGTGGCGACGACAGATGAAAGGAAACAGAACACCAGGTTTGTGGTAGCCGAAAAGCCCCTCTACCTCCCAGGAACTTTTCCTGGGGCTTTTATTCTTTACACTTCCCTGCTTACAACGCTTCTAACTGGTTAAAATCTTGCGCATAGAAGAGGCGTAGACAACATGAGATAACAAACGCATCTCTTGTGCACGTGAAAGCTAGCTGCAAGGGAGACAAACAAGTCAGCCAAATAAATTCCCTAATCACAAACGCTGGGTTGAAGGCCACTCCTGCCTTGTAGCCATGGAAACAGTATGCCGTGACCATGGGCTGACAGTTTGGGAGCCATACATTCCTACAGCCATTAGCTTTCTTGGCAACAAGGATACACTGTTGACTCATATCCAGCTTCTTGTCCACTGTAACCCCTAGGTCCTTTTCTGCAGAACTGCTGCCTAGCCACTCGGACCCTGGTCTGTAGCAGTGCATGGGATTCTTCTGTCCTAAGTGCAGGACTCTGCACTTGTCCTTGTTGAAACTCATCAGATTTCTTTTGGCCTAATCCTCTAATTTGTCTAGATCCCTCTGTATCCTATCTCTACCATCCAGCGTATCTACCACTCCTCCCAGTTTAGTGTCATCTGCAAACTTGCTGAGGGTGCAGTCTACGCCATCCTCCAGATCATTAATGAAGATATTGAACAAAACCGGCCCCAGGACCGCTTGATATCGGCTGCCAACTAGACATGGAGTCATTGATCACTACCCGTTGAGCCCGACGATTTAGCCAGCTTTCTATCCACCTTATAGTCCATTCATCCAGCCCATACTTCTTTAATTTGCTGGCAAGAATACTGTGGGAGACCATATCAAAAGCTTTGCTAAAGTCAAGGAATAACATGTCCACTGCTTTCCTCTCATCCACAGAGCCAGTTATCTTGTCATAGAATTAGATTAGTCAGACATGACTTGTCCTTGGTGAATCCATGCTGACTGTTTGTGATCGCTTTCCTCTCGTCTAAGTGCTTCAGAATTGATTCCTTGAGGACTTGCTCCATGGTTTTTCCAGGGACTGAGGTGAGGCTGACTGGCCTGTAGTTCCCCAGATTCTCCTTCTTTCCTTTTTTAAAGATGGGCACTACATTAGCCTTTTTCCAGTCATCTGGGACCTCCCCCGATCGCCATGAGTTTTCAAAGATAATGGCCAATGGCTCTGCAATCACATCCACCAACTCCTTTAGCACCCTCGGATGCAGTACATCTGGCCCCATGGACTTGTGCTCATCCAGCTTTTCTAAATAGACCTGAACCATTTCTTTCTCCACAGAGGGCTGGTCACCCCCTCCCCATGCTGTGCTGCCCAGTGCAGTAGTCTGGGAGCTGACCTTGTTCGTGAAGACAGAGGCAAAAAAAGCATTGAGCTTTTCCCACATCCTCTGTCACTAGGTTGCCTCCCTCATTCAGTAAGGTGCCCACACTTTCCTTGACTTTCTTCTTGTTGCTACCATACCTGAAGAAACCCTTCTTGTTACTCTTAACATCTCTTGCTAGCTGCAACTCCAAGTGTGATTTGGCCTTCCTGACTTCACTCCTGCATACCTGAGCAATATTTTTATACTTCGACCTGGTCATTTGTCCAATATTCCACTTTTTGTAAGCTTCTTTTTTGCATTTAAGATCAGCAAAGATTTCACTGTTAAGCCAAGCTGGTCGCCTGCCATATTTACTATTCTTTCTACACATCGGGATGGTTTGTTCCTGCAACCTCAATAAGGATTCTTTAAAATACAGCCAGTTCTCCCTGAGCAATATCAGATTCTGGAATCTGAAATTACTGTCAAGCTCAGCAGATAGTGAATAAAATGTTGCCACCAATTCTGTTAATGACGGAGTTTTAAAAATAAAAGTCTGTTGAGTTGACAATTCTTCTATCTCCTTGGGCATTTTCAAAATATGACCTGCTTCCTTTCATACTGTTGTATGGAGCTGAGACCTTCCTGCAACCTTTGTACTGCCACCTACTAAGATTATTCTCAACCATGCACTCTGAAAATGGGATTTGTAGCCCATAGGATTATTTTGCTAGTTATTATATCCTATTAATCCAGCCAGCAGTATTAATTACTATGTTTTTTTTCTGAAATTAATCCATTTTATTCTTATATTTTATTAGTATTAATTTCTTGGAATTTAGGATGTGTTGAGACATGTGTTTCCTAATAATAAGTTCTGCTGAAATGCTGAAATGCAAGAAGCCTACCGGCCCGTAGGATCCATTAAGAGTTGCTATATAGCAAAAAAGTAGAATTAGTTATAAATATGTCAGCATAAAAGTTGGCAACCTTTGGCACAGATAAGAATGGTCCCTGAAACTTTGGGGAACCAAAGGGAGGAACTATCCACATCAGATCACGGGTTTATCTGGCTTTTACAACCGGTTGATAACCGCAGGGTACACCACAACTCGAGGTCATCAAGAGAGCCTAGGTTAGCAGTTTTGGAGTGAGATAATTCTTATTAATATATTTAGAAAGTAAGTGTCATAATCCACTAACCTATAGGAGAAGGGTACCCATAAATTTCTTAGGGTACAGAAGCAAGATTTGTGTATAGTAGGTTGGGCCTGAATTACATAGATCAGGATCCTATAAAATACCCTGTAAGGGTTCGTTAGTTAGTTAAAGGAATAGTTTTAGGAAATAGTTTTAGGGATAAGTTTCGCTCTAAGTTCTACCTATATATTCTATCTACTCTATCTTCTATCATTCTATCAGCTCAGTTTATGCAGTATAGTATAACTACTCAATATTCTTAACCAATGGGGAAGCCAGCACCATCGCATAATCGGGCATGCCAGGAGTGAGGCTGGTCCTTCACCTCCTATTACCAGGCTCCCAAGGAAGGGTGTGAGTATGTTAGGTTAGGGTATTTATAATAGAAATGTTACCAGCAGGAGTTTTGGAATTCTTTTACTGTTTTTCAGTTATAAGTTTCATTGCATTCCTTGTTTTATGTTAATGGCAATAAAGATTTTATCAATTTGGTATTGTCTTCAGTGTATGCCTTCTTGCCAAACACCCCGAGAAATCCTCTCCCAATATAGAACTCTCTGAGTTCTTAAACTCTATAGTCTGAATTGGATACGAACCTATAAATCTTCTGGTCAGATGCGATCAATGGTGAGCCATAAAAATTCACCTATCAAATTCAGGTCAACAGAGCCTGGCCTCAACTTTTTGCCTCATAGCAAATAACTAGATTTTGAAGCATACTGGCACAGCGAAGCTACTCCTAATAAAAAAAAATTGTAATCTTTTGGAAATGCCATTCTTCCTGTCTGCATAATTTTGGTTTTACCAATTTATTCATCTTCTCAAGAGATGAGTTCATTAATACATTTCCTCTGACACATTCAGTTAAATTTAAAATCTTTCAAGTCAGTGCAGCAGGAATGTATTTGGCCTGTTTTGTCCCTCTTGAACTCTAGGGAGAGTTGCTGAATGTCATAAATGTTGGATATCATCTTTGTAGCAGTGATTAAAAAAAGACCTTGCCTATCATAAATCTTTGTAAGAGCCAGCTTATATAATTTGAATTGCAATGGTCTCAGCAAAGAACCCTTAGGAAACCAGGTATGATCCCAGTACATTGATTTATAAAGAGTGGTATATGAATAGAATTATTTCCAAGCTTAAACCTTTCAAAATTTTTCATGGGCTCTCTATTCAGCATTATTGAATGGGAAAGCATTGTTTTCAAGGAGAGCAAATTATTAGGCTCTCAGGATCAGATTTTCAAAGGTATTTCAGCGTCTAAGGAGAGACACATATTGGAATTTTCAAAAGTGCCTAAATATGTTAGGTTCCTAACTCCTGTTGATTTTCATTATTTCAAGGGAGTTAGCTTCCTAACCTGCTTGGGCACTTTTAAAAATCCCATTAGGTGCCTGTCTGCATCACTAGGTATCTAAATACCTTTGCAAATCTTGTCCTCAGTTACTACAATGATAGCAATAATTACCCAGATAAATAAATAAAACATATAAATTGCTTTGCTTTGAATATTTCTTGTTTACTTTAAAAAAATGTTGGACTCAAGAGAAGTAGTGGTTAAGATAGGTGAAAGAAATGAATTTAGAAGAAGTATTTGTGGAAGAGATACAGGGAAATCTTAGGTCGCTGTTGAAAATTTGGCAAACCAGATTTTGAGTGCCTTATTTTTTAGTTGCCTAACTTCTGACACCTTTGGATTGATTTTCAGAGAGGTTGAGCACCATCATCTTCCAGTGACTGCAATTGAAGTTGTGGATGCTCAGCACCTCTAAAAATCAGGGCCAACCTCTCTTAAATTGGTGTCATAGGACAGCCACCTCCAGGGCACTCCCTCATGTCCTCAGAGTGGCTATGAAAGCAACTCGCTGCCTCAATTTTGCTCTTTTGGGCACTCATAGTCCCCCTCTTCTAGTAGTCAATCACCTGCCCACATTCTCCACCTTATATCATACAGCATCCCTTCCGGCACCATGTTGCCGCATGACCGGTGCCCCTGCCTCAGTTTCCACTTCATTGGTTCCCAGTAATTTCAGTACAGCTTTCTGAGCATTTAAATCACCCTTTTTCAGAGGTAGTTTATTATGAGTCCCACAATCTTCATGAAGAATTCTCCACCACAGTGCAAGCACTACATACAATCTTTCAATTCCCAACAATCCATCAGCACACCAAGTATGTCTCTGGCATCTCTCAGAACACATCATCTCAACCACTCTAGCTGGGATGCTTTTCCCCTCCCTATTGGCTTTCAGCTCTGCTCTTGTGAGTTCTCTGTGTCTCAGGACTCTGGACCCTTTCTCTTTGGAATGTGGTTCTGATTTCTCTTGATCTAAACTTTCTGTGGTGTTTGGGCTATTTTTCAGTTATATCTCCCAGGGGCATATACTGGGACATACCCCCAGGGTTAAAACTTTCCTTCTCTCCTCATTACACCAAACTAAGGCACATCTGGACTAAAACAGGAGAGTTTGGCCTGATTTCATTTAAGGGAGCAGCTACCCTGTTACATAACTGCCCCTCTCAAAAGCAAAATTAAACAAGTCCTGCTTATCTCTCGGGAAAGCCTCTACTCCCCCCTCCCTTCCTTTAAGTTTCCAAACATCTTCACAGGATACATCAGACATACCCCAAAATGAGACGTATTCTCCTCAAACCATTTCACTTAATGCACATAGATATGTCCAGGACTTCCCAAATTCCCCATGACTTCTCAAAATAGTCACTGAGGAACAGACGTATCTCAGGTCTCATCCATGATGCAGTTCCATTGATTTCCTCTTTGATGGGAGGGGGTCTTCCTGAGCTTGTCAACTGACCAGTCACAGGTGCACTGGCCTCTTTCTTGTTTAAGAGCCAGTGTCACCCTCTGACACGTAAACACACAAAATATGATGCCATTTTATAAAACATTGACCTTAACTTTTTAACAGTACCTCCACCATTGTGCTTTGTAAATAATATAGGCTCTGATTCAGCAAGGTACTTATACATGTACTTAACTTTAAATACCTCAGGGTATGTCTACACAACCCAAGCAGACGAGCCTCCCAGCCCAGGTCAACACATTTGGGCTAGTGGGGCTCACGCTAATGCTCTAAAAATAGTTGTGTAAACAGCACTTTGAAGTTGCAGCTCAGGCTACAGGTAGGGATCAGAAGCACATCCCCCTTACTAGGCTTCAGAGCCTGAGCTCCAGCCTGAGCTGCAACTTCAAAACTCTGTTTACACTGATATTTTCAGAAAGCTAGAGTAAGCCCGCTAGACCAAATCTATCAACTCAGTCTGGGAAGGTCACATCCACGGACTGTGTACACTGAGTAGTTCTATTGACTTCATTGGGCTGCCACTTTACAAAAAACAAAACATCAAAACCCATAAGTCTGGGCAGTGCGATTGTTTCCCCCCCAAGTCTCGTGGTTTATTGAGACTAGTCACATATTTAAAGATAGGTAGCTGCTTAAGTAACTTGCTGAATTAGGGCCAGGCTACTTATTTATTACAACTTATATTTTTGTAAGTAAAATAACTCTGATTAGTTCATGGTATAAACCTGATATGGAGTTTTATGATAAAGTTTACCTTGCAAAGACAAGGAAAGCTTTGAATCAGACTTAAACCGATAAATTCTTAATACAGAATATTGCCCAAAACGCAACACAAAACAAACTAGAATTTGAACAATACATCTTGTGTTATCACTAATGAATATTAAGGGTTAGACTGTGCTCAGCTTCCGTATGTCTATGTAAAGGGAGAAGGCACAAGGAGCTTCTTACTCCCATCTACCACTCCCTCCTGTGAACAGACAAGCTTCTTAAGTCCCTATCAGAGCTAAAGAGGTGAGAGTCAGGCAGTTGATCCATCCCTCTCTGTACTGGACAGCAAAACTGGCTGGGTATGGTATTGCGGGGGAAGCATGCAGCAACTTCTCTAAGCAGAGTGTAGTGTCTGTGAAACCTACGGAGGAGGGAGGATCACAGGTCCTCCTGTATGCCATTCCACAGGGGATATGAGTTGGTACAGCCCCCAGTTACAGAGCTTTAGCTCAAGCTGTAGTACCTCATGGCTTTGTCTCTGGAGGATCTCTGTTCAATCCTTGGTCTGTCAGCTAAGATGGCAGCTATCTCATCTGAGAGTCATTGGAGGGAATTCTTGTGTAGACAGAATTCCTTCTGTGGATTCCAGCCATTGCCTGGTCCCTCTGCAGCCCCTCTAATGTACCAGGGGCAAAAATCTAGCCTTATATTTGATTAAGGAGGAAAGGAAGAAAGATAATTTACAAACATCTTCTACTTCAAAATGGTTCTGCTATTTAGAGAATGACTGATCAATCATAAGAAACAAAAATCTTTTGTGAGAATGGGCTAGACTAATACTTGCTCAGTAGAATGAAATCACATGACCTGTTCCTCTCCCACTGACACCACTATCAATGGGAGCAGGTTAGAGTCCAGAAAATGGACACTTTAGCACTGATATAAACAGAAATTAAATATATCAGTGTCTGCATTAACTAAGGCTACGTCTTCACTACGGGCGGGGGGTCGATTTAAGATACGCAAATTCAGCTACGCGAATAGCGTAGCTAAATTCGACATATCGCAGCCGACTTACCCCGCTGTAAGGATGGTGGCAAAATCGACCTCCGCGGCTTCCCGTCGATGGCGCTTACTCCCACCTCCGCTGGTGGAGTAAGAGCGTCAATTCGGGGATCGATTGTCGCGTCCCAACGAGATGCGATAATTCGATCCCCGAGAGGTCGATTTCTACCCGCCGATTCAGGCGGGTAGTGTAGACCTAGCCTAAGGAACAGGGGCAGCATAATACTACCTCCTTCACCTAGCCTTCGTCTGTCATGTCTATTCAGACTATAAGCTCTTTGGGCAGGGACTGCCTTTTATGGTATATCTTTACAACTACTAGCCCAGTGAGGCCCTGACCCAGGATTGGGGCTTTTACCCATTACCATGGCACAACTAATAGTAGTAAATGCAGACTCATTTTATTCTGGAAATACATAAGGTTCTCCCAATCACAATGTTATTCTACCGCCTCCCACTGGGTTTTCACAGACTCTGAATGCAAATTATTTAACATTTCTGCACTGGTAACAATAATATTTTTATTAAGGTATGCTTGGTAATTTAGTGGTAGGCAAACAAAAAGGCATAATTTGGAGCAAATTTGTATTGGACGGTATGTATTGATTATGATTTATCATCATTTACCATTATTTTATTTGAAATTTTATTAATTAATAGGAACAAAATTTGGTTCATGTACATATTCTGAGCACTGTGGACTTCTTGAATTTCCTGTTGCTTCAAATCCTTTTTGTATGTAAAGAGAATGTTAGCACTAGCTGTTACTCTGTAATTAGCGAAATTTCCTAAATTTTTATGCTTGAAGGGAAGAGCCAAGAAAAAAGACAGTGTATAAAAAATCCATAATGTGAAAATATTAGGCCACAATGCCTTATCCTATAGAATTTACAAGGTCTATGCTAAAGTAAAATCAGTGTTTTCAAAAGTAATAATAAAGCAATGCCTGTTATGAAGTCCAAACAGCTCAAGTCATAGGTGGCCAACACTCAAAGATACTTCATTCTTGGTTATCAGATGAGTGCGTAGACAAAGTTATAGGAGAGTGCTGAATTGTTAATTTTAAATTGAACCCTTTGACAGAATCCACTTTGTTGCATATGACTCTTTCCAAAACAGCATTGTTAGATAACTGGAAGTATCTAGAGATTAGTTATGGGATACAAGCCATTTCAGTCTGTTTTAGGTTAATAGTAACCATAAGAATAGCCATACTGGGTCAGACAAAGGTCCATCTAGCCCAGTATCCTGTCTTCCGATAGTGGCCAATGCCAGGTGCCCCAGAGGGAATGAACAGAACAGGTAATCATCAAGTGATCCATCCCCAGTTGCCCATTCCCAGCTTCTGGCAAACAAAGGCTAGGGACACCATCACTGCCCATCTTGGTTAATAGCCATTGATGGACCTATCCTCCATGAATTTGCCTAGTTCTTTTTTGATCCTTGTTATGGTTTTGGTCTTCACAACATTCTCTGGCAAAGAGTTCCACAGGTTGACTGTGCGTTGTGTGAAGGAATAGTTCCTTTTATTTGCTTTAAACCTGCTGTCTATTAATTTCATTTGGTGACCCCTAGTTTCTTGTGTTATGAGATGTAGTAAATAATTGTTCCTTATTTATTTTCACCATACCAGTCATGATTTTATAGACCTCTATCATTTCCTCCCTTAGTCGTCTCTTTTCTAAGCTAAAAAGTCCCAGTCTTATTAATCTCTCCTCAATGGAAGCTCTTCTATAACCCCAATTTGTATATCATGTCACTGTCAACTCTCATCTGTTAGGGCCAGCAATTATGGTGATATGGTAGAAATATATATATCATTTTGGTGCTAAAAGAGTGCTCCCATTTGGCCTTTTCTATATTATAAAAACCATAAGTACTTGATGAAATTAAAAGACATCACATTTCAAAGAGATAAAAAGAAGTACTTCATGAGACAGCCTGTAATTAGCCTGTGGAGTTGTTGCCACAGGTAGTAATAGATGAGCAAGCTTGAAAATAGATTAGATAGTTATATGAATAAGAATAGCATCTTCACATACATTAAGTAGCATTAAAATTGTAAGTACTATTA
>NW_020705370.1:0-2693 GCF_002925995.2 Terrapene triunguis
GAACTTTGGCTATCGGAAAGAAGGCCCCCCTGTCCTGTTCCTCCACAAACTCCCTCCTCTGATGCCATATAGGCATCACTATCCTTATTTAGAAAAGAGGCCATAGGACAGTATTTAGATTTAGAATTAATACTAAGGTGGTTAATTTTTCAGATCTAAGGGACAATATAGTGTGGGGTGGGGAACATCTGTGAAAATAAAAGGGCTCTCGGTGGTGGTTGGGGGTGAACCGGGAGCCGGGGCAAACGACAAAATTTACATAGACAACAAGCAACAGCCAACATTAATTCGCAACAAACTGCTAGAACAATCCAAAATAGAATGTGAAAGGCAGAAGAGGTTAGCCAACTAGGTGTAACTTGGGCAATTTTCTTTAGAGGCAAAGAACGCAATGTTGTGGGAGAAGCATAAGGTATGTACTCCATAAGCAATTTGGAAAACTTTGGCCTCTTTGTTATATTCTATTTCTATTACATGCATTTGGGTCTTGCAGGTGAGATAAGTTGGAGAGCAGAGGGAGTAGAGAAGTGAGGTTTAGGAAGCAGTTAGGGATAAGGGAAGTCCAATTAAATGTAAAAGGAACACTTGGATGGAGGGCTACATAAACCTGAGGATTAGCAGGCCATACAATAAAGCGGCTTCCTTGTGCAGTGGTTAAGTTAAGGTGAAAAGGGGATAGGGATGTGGGGGTTCGATGGCAGGGCACATCCATGGCTCTTACTAAATAGTAATTTTCCCTCTGGATCTTTACCTATAGCTTTCACTTCCCAACATGCCAAATTAAAATGTTAACCACCTCTTTAGGATGCAATTTGCGGAGGCAAAATAGCTGTGGGGGTTCCAAGGGCCATAATGACCACAAGGTTCCGATTCCCACCCAGATATGTTGAGCAGCGAAATCATAGGGAGTGGTGATGAAATGGCTAGGTTCATGGGGTGATTTGACTTCCCATACCTGCCGGTGGATAACCCAGTCCCATAGACAATTCGCCCAGGGTTCTGGCACAAGTAAGTGCACTGGAGCCCAGGTGCCATTTACCGGTTCCGAAGCTTGGAAGGTACATGCAACAGAGTCACAGCTTCATTTTAACAATGTTCACGTATTTTTCCACTTCCACAGCTTGGGTGGCACTTTCACAGTAGTGGTAAGAGTTTTAGGCCACCGCTGATTTAAAACATTGGTTTGCATTTTTTCTAAGGGACCGTTAAAGAAATCCTGCACTTGACTACAAGCAGAATTCCAGACAGCGTCCTTTTTGCTAAGGCTAGGATGGTGCTATACCACTTTTGTTGTTCCGAGACTTGAATTTTCCTGAGGCCACGGCCAGACAGATTTGTATGGGAATTGGAGAAGGTATGAGGGGGAGTAGCTGGGGAACGGGGACTACAGCAATGGGCAACCATGTAGAGCCGGGGCACACTGCAATATGACACAGGCCAAACCAGAGGCTACTGATTGGCCAAGATTTAGAAAAACAAAAAACAAAAAAAAAAAACAAAAAAAAAATTACTTTTTCCCTCCCCACCCCAAGTTCGTTAAGGAGGAGAGTCTGAGGAATATTAAAAGTTTCATTTTCAGGTAGTTTTGGCTAGCTTCCGCAAGCTATTCTTCAAGATTTCGTAGTCTTAGTTCACTTAGCTGTCCGGTAATGAGGCTGCAAGGGAGGGGTTACCAGCACAATCACCTTGCTTGGTTGGAGGCTTTATTATGGCCTCAGGTGGAGAAGTTGTTTTCTTAGCAAGGTCCAAAGGCTTAATGGATTGGTCAGCGGACAAGAGTCCCTTAGCATGGGGTCAGGGCAGTTCTTTGCTGATGGACCCTTATGCAGACCCAGTCTCTGGTTTCAGTGAGTGGCAGGACTGCTGTATATAAAAAGACCTAACACATTTCGTTAGTGCCTGACTATGGTGTAATATGTTAAACGGCTGTTTATTTGAGCCAGGTCAGCAGGGCACTGTCGGTAGCTGCATTGAGGGCTGAATTTTGTCCTTTGATTGGGAGTGGCCTTCAAAGGGTATTTGGCCATACTGGATCTGTGAAGCTGCACACATACTAGATCTGTGAAGCTGCACATAGCTCTTTTTATAATCAGTTTAGATATGCCAGATTGTGATACAAAATGTTTTAAGCAAAAGCTCCACAACAGCCCCACATGACATATTTTACCAATGCAAAACTGTTGCAAAACCTCCGTCCAAGATCCTGCATTCTCCCTTCCTGCAAGAAAACACACCACCAAAACTAACACATAGTAATATATCTTCCTGCAAAAAGGGCAAACGCACATACATTACTAAACTAATACATACTTACAATTATAACATTTAAACATTTGAACAAAATTAATTTAAACATCCAAAACAGATTTAAAATTTTTCATTTAAAACAATTTAAACTTTGTAAAGCATTAAATTACTTTAAGGATTAAATGCTAAATACCAAAACTAAACAACACTACTTTACTTTGTTTGGCAAAAATATTTTTTTCTTGGTTCCATAACCCCAAAACAACATTAACTTATCTTAAACTTATAAAACAAAATTATACACACCAGGAGTGTCTTTTAACAAATTTAACTATCCTATTTATAGTCAAATGATTCTACCTTAATAACCTTTTGCCTGGATTATTTACAGACACTCCCAAAGGAATGGTTGCAAAGAAACCAAGAATTTTTTTTTTTTTTTTTTT
>NW_020705370.1:2793-6000 GCF_002925995.2 Terrapene triunguis
AACCAAGAATTTTTTTTTTTTTTTTTTTAACATTCATTCATAGTTTTACCGCTTATGCCATTTGTGATGGGTTAGATCACAGAAACCCATTTGGGAGCTGCCACCCAATGTACCAAGACTACTTCCGCTCCTGCTTTCCCTGCCAGCTCAGGACTTCAGCACCCCGTCTTGCTGAGCCAGACACTCCAGTCTGCTCTAACACAGACCCCGCTGAATCACTTGTCCCAAAAGCTGCAAGTCTATCTCAAAACAGCTCACAGTAGTGTACTTGTCTCTAGCACTCAGATGCCCAAATCCCAATGAGGTCTAAACCCAAATAAATCCGTTTTACCCTGCACTAGCTCATGCAGGGCAAACTCACAAATTGCCCGCCCTCTACAACACTGATAGAGAGATACATTTATATTTCTAGATTTAGATACAAGAGTGGTACAAATCAGATGACTATATCTAGTAGATCATAAGCTCTGTAATGATACCTTACAAGAGACCCTTTGCATGAAGCATATCCCAGTTGCGTTATATTTACTTATTACCATATTTTTTCTAAAACTATTCCAGTTACATTATATTGACTTATTATTAAGCTTTTATAAAATCATATAGACTTCACATTACTCCACTATTTAAACAATTACTATTATAAAAGAAAGAAAGCAAGAAGCCAACTCTGCAATTACTTAATTTCCACCAGCAACTACAGAGTTAACCCCTCAACCCCCCCTCTCTTGACTTCCTCAAACTGCGGTTGTCTGCCCGCTTGGGCTCGATCCTTTTTTCTCATGGGCACAAGCATTGTTTCACTATCAATTTAGCAAGGAGGGTGGGCTGCTTTTACCAACTCTCCTTGTAGAAGAGGATTAATTATTTAACAAAGCAATTATTACTATACTTAAAGAGTGGTTAAACAATACAACAACACTAAAACACTTGCTATCATGCCTGAAGAATAGTTGAACAACACAAATTAAGACACTGCAATAAGCGCAGTTCTCCTCATCTTGGCGAGAACAATTTCCTAGCCCCCATTCTATAGGGTGAGGCCGCCCTAGCCCCCATTCCATAGGGTGAGGCTTGCCCTCCAACATTCACACCACTAGGGAGGATTTACAAGGGTGGTCCTCGCATGCACCCTGTCCGGCAATGGGTTACCAATCCGCCTCTAAGAGGAATGGGGTAGGATGCCCGAGTGCCCCAGGTTTTGGCAAACGATTCTCGGGGGCTCCCCTTCAAACGCAGCAAGGGGAGGGAGCTCACTCCACAGTGATCCAACCCACACGCGAGTTTTGCTCCAGAGGAAGAAAAGATCTGGGGAAGGGGTTTTTTGGTCGTAGGTCAATCACACGAAAAATTAGGAAAGCCTTGGTCACCGTACTTTCCTCCCCAGTAGAGAGCACCGTCCCGTCTTCAAGAGAACGGGATAGGATACCCTACTACCTAAGAGTACTAGGACGGATTCCGAAGGGCCCCCCCGCTCTCCGAGCAAGGAGGTGGTCTCCGTACACTCCTCCCCCAGCAGGGAGCACCAGCCCGTCTTCAAGAGAACAGGATGGGATACCCCACTGCCTAGGAATACTTGGACGGTTTCCCGGGGCCTTCCCGCCCTCCGGGCGAGAAGGGACACAATGGTCACTTAAAGAGCAAGAAGGGTGGGGACCTACTACTCACACAAAGCGGGGGTCACCGCTCCAACGGTTCCTTACCCCACCTGTAGCAGTCCCGGACCACCTTACGACTCTCAATCACCACCACACTTATTTTCCTACCTCACTACCAGGGATCTTCACTACAACAGTCCCGACTCTGGGGGGCTGTCAAGTCCCTGGGCCGCAGGTCTCATTAGTTCACACAGCCTATTGCTGTATGAGGTCCACCAGCCTATTGCTAGTGGGAGCTACTCCGGCCCCTTCGGCTGTCTCCGGGTCAACCTGAATTAGCCCCCGCCTCCTTGCAGAGTTCAGGTAGTGGATTCCGCCCCCCTTCCAATCCGGGGATTCCACCCCACTTTACTTAAGGGGTCCACCCGCGTTCTATTGGTCCGGTGGATTCGGCCCCTACATTCTACTCATGGGGTCCACTTTCCCGGGGTTCCTCAGCAGCCGGTACCTAAACCTGTTCCTCAACCCCCCTGGGGAAACCACCCCCCAGAGGGTCAGTGCCACAAAGCTAACAAAAAGACAATATGAAAGCTTAAAAAGGCAAAGCATAGGAGTTTGGCGTACTTCTTGTTCTTATTAAGATTAGAAACCCTCTCAGTTGTTTACCTCTAGTCCTCGGGTCACTCAGTTCTTAAGTCAGTGGTGGTTTCCTTTATGTTCCAGAGAGATCACCCAGCCTATTCAGCCTCTGTTCCTGCCTGAACAATCTCCTGTCATCCGAAACTTGTTTTTATTCTGGGCTGGCACTCTAAAAGTGTTTAACTGCCAGACGGATGTCCCAGTAATTTCACAGAGGCTGTTTAGGAAACCGTTGGGTCTAAGACCACGTGTACATACCACAAAACAGCTTGTTCCCTACGCCCTCCCCCATAGCTTATAGCCTAAGAGAGCGCAGCATGATGCAAAACATGAAACAGACAAGTTACAGAATGGACACACATAAAACGAACAGGCGTCAGGCAAATGAGTCTTACCTTAAAAGGTTCGGATCACAGCGCGTTCTCACCTGAACCTGGAGCCTATGGGCAGCCCCTTACCAAATCCCAAATAGAGACAAGGGTCTCTTACCTGGCGCCTGGGATCGGTGTAGGAGCGGTCCACGGTCCTCCGGTCCGGTGGGACGTCGAGTGATCCCGGACGAGCCCCCAAATTGTCGTGGAAAGAATCACCCACGCAGTGATTTTAGTTCACAGACTCAGAGCCTGAGGCCTTTATTGCAATACAAACCAGTGCGCACTGGGGTGCAGCTCGGAAGCTGGCACCCCGAACAGCAGCACGCAGGCTGCTTTTATTTACTAAAACCACAAGCATGATACAATTAATACGTCATTAGTTAAGAAATTAAGAACCAATCATAAGCTGGGCATATAGTGGACACGAGCTCGGGGACGAATCACAAGCCGGGCTTTAGGTGAGCACGCGCTCATCACGAGCTGGGGCGTTGGGTTGGGGTCACTCTTCTCTCCTCCCCTCGCCCTCTTTCTTAATGTTCCGAGAAGTGAGTGTAATTGGGCATGGGGACATTCGGTGGTTTTCCGCGAGGGTGGTG
>NW_020705371.1:0-5020 GCF_002925995.2 Terrapene triunguis
ACATACATTAAGTAGCATTAAAATTGTAAGTACTATTAGTTCTCATCCTTCAAAGTATAAACCAATCACTAGGTAGGATATGAAAGAAATGTCAGCCTCTAGTATAGTATTTCACTGTTAGATGCATTATGGGCTTTTTTTTACTTCCTCCGAAATATCCAGCATTAGCCCACAGAGAGAGCAAGGAGACTGAACTATATGAACCATAGGACTTTTCCAGTATGGCAAGTCTTACATTCTCAGATTTTCCTTAAATAGTGCCTATGTATATTAAGGGTTGATGTTACAATTGAATGTGAAATGAGCTGTTGCTCTTTCAGTTTCCTAATGGAGAGGTGTTCACCTCTTTAAAACAGCCCACCCTGCCCTAATGATATTAATTACTGTTGTTGGCGGTCTTAACTGAGAGAACAAGGTTTTGAATAGGCTTAGAGAATCAAGTACCTTTTTACTCCTGGTCTGATTCACACTGAAGCCACAAGACCTGTGAAGGAGAAACCTGCATAGTTGGAATCGTTAAAGAAGGGAAAACTTCATATGTGCAATTAGTTATCACATAGGATAGTCAGTCATCATGGTTCTTGTCCCTGTAGGTCAAATCAACCCAGTCTTGCACTTTGACATTGAAACCCAAGAGATTCTTGTGTGTTTGGTTTCATGTCAGAATGTAAATTGTCCAAAAAACCCTGTGTTTTTGTGAGATTTACATCCTGGTTTCAAAACCAAAGAGGTCTGGTTACTGGATGAGCTTCCAAAATACAACTGAAAACTGAATTAGATCTCTGAACCATTTCATTCTCACCCATCATTAATTAAAACATGTCTAGAGAGCCTATAGAGGCTAAGGGTGATTATATTGATCATTTATCAATATTTATTATGGTAGAGTCTGCAACCAAGATAGGAGGTCATTGTGCCGTACAGAGAAATGGCATGAGACAGTCTCTGCACAGAAAAGTTTACAGTCTAAATAGACAAAGGAAATATTATTATCCCCATTTTAGAGATGGAAACTGAAACACAGAGAAATTAACTGACATACCCAAAGTCACACAGAAAGTCTGTGGAAGAGACAGGAACTGAGCCCTCATCTCCAGAGTCCCAGTTCAGTGCCTTAATCACAAGACATGCATCCCGCCTGCTTGCATATGCAAGCCCACTATAGATTTCAAAATATGTTCCTTGCCTAGATAATAATTGAGCAAACGTCTTAAGTATTTTCATAACATCCCATCAAATGATGTGTAACATTCTCTTTGGAACTTTACAAAACAAAATACACAAAAAAACACCTGTTTCCACAATAAAAAGGTGAAATATCAGTTCTTCTGTATCGTGCATGACAGAGTGCAGCGACTACTAAAATCTACATAAGCAATTTGCCACAACAGAAATCAGCAACTACTGATATAGTTTATAAATTCATCTTATCTTGGTTATCCATTTGCAAGGAAAATTGTTTTGATTTTATATGGAAGCTACTGAGGCATGGAAATGAAATGGAGTATAAATAAGATGTAAAATATAGATTCCCATCCTCCATACTCAGGAGTTTGCCACTTCATCTGTGGTGTCTTGAGGTTCATACTTTCCACAAACGAGTTTTACATATTTAAAACTCCATCACCTTCAAAGCCCTGTATCAAACCCATCATCCACCCAGACAAGCAGAACGTGACAATATTCCCTAAGGAGTCAGTCAGTGATTCTCCTTAGCCAGATATTTGGAAAATGCAAAGGAAACCCTTCACAAGTCTCCAGGAGAATAGAGCACTTCAGCACATGAAGAACAATCGAACACTACCAATAGGCTACTGGGTTTACCCCATATATTTTTAATCTCATCTTCTACTACATTGTGCGCCCAAGATACTGAATGCCTGGAAATAGGAGGCAGTTTGTATTTAATGAGGCTTTACAGATCTTGAGTAGATCCAAATGGAATGGAATATGATTATATATACTGTTGTTAGTACAGTACTTCTGAGATTCTAACCGTTCAAATTGCAATTTATTGAACTTGTAAAACTAAATTAAATCATCAGGCATACACTAGTGCTTATGCGTCCCATTGTTAAACAAAGGATTTACAAAGTGCATATTAGACGGGCAGAAGACAAACATCAACTACTGTATCTTGTTACTGAGCTGCCTCCTGCATACATAAACAAAAACATCACACTTTGTCATGAATGTAAACGTGGGAAGCGTGAATGAAAGATCTCCAGCATCAAGAGAAACAAAACACAGATGACAGCTGGAAGAGAACAATAGCTCTGTATATGTGCCCTTATATGGAAATGTTATGTGCATTAATATATGCCAAATCTAGCGTGACATGGTCTAAAGACTGGGCATATTTTTGCATACATTAAGCAAGAGACTGTTATCTAAACTGTGTCTATCTGCTTAAGGTTTGAGAGGCAATAAAGAATGCATCATTCATCATGAAGTCTCATAAAAGCTGTGAATGTTATTTACAAGTTCAGTTTGAATGTCTGGGGAAGTTGCATTGCTTCAAAGAAGTGAGAGCACTCAGACAAACACGGATAAGATAGTGTATGTAATACCCAACATCCAAGGCCTCTCTTTCCTTCCTGTTACCATAGGCTTGAGAGGCAAATTGAGCCTGGAGTTCTCACACTCTCCTACTTTGATCCATGAGCACACTGTAAATACAAAACAATATGTTTTATTTTCTCTTCTCTTCAGAAACCTAAGTTCACTTCAAACAAAGTTCCTTTAAAATGCTGCAGAGATATAGATCAGGAGTTACAGGGACACTTCAATTTAAAAGCCATATTTCGCATGAAAATGTTGTATCTACTATCACTATAAGTATCACCTATGATTATTACAATTGATAGATACCGGAGAAAATAATCTCAATTTTTCCAATGTCATTCCTTTTTGCATTTGTCAGCACTTTGTGTATAATCAGTTTCACCTTTTCCCCATTCTTTGTTTTGATCTTTAAGACAGTTACACAGAAGAGCAATAAATAAATAAATAAAAATAAAATAAAAACAGGAAAAATGTATTTGTAGATCCACTAACCTGAAACTTTGTTTTTGTAAAGTAGACTGTTTAACGTTATTAGTATACCATCAACAGTTGGCACATTAAAAGTGGAAGAATTCTTGACATTGAGACATTATATGAAAGCATTCACTGCCGATCCTGTATGACAAGGAGAAATTATGAGCTGATATTTGCGCTAACTTTTGTAGAGATTTAATTTAAATAGCATTGATTGAATTTTTTATTGTAATAATTTACCAATTTTAGGAGATTGTCTCAAAAAAGGTGTAAATGCTGAAAGAACAGAAGTGTTTGACTTTATTTATTTATTTTAAGGCAAGGATCACCTGGCAAAAAATCAGACATGACACTATTTTTGTGCAGTTTATACATCCGGGCAGTTCCATACAAACTTAAAGCTAGATCTTGCAGTTAGGCCCAGTTCTATGTTGGGGGCAATGCAGAGCTGTCTCACCCCGGGCAGGGAGCATTCTTAATTCACTGGGAGAGACTTCTCGCATCCCTCCCACAATGTGGACCTAGGTAAGAGACAGGCAAATTTTGACCCTTTCTTATCATTGATTTCAATGGGAGATTTGGGTCCCAGCACTTCTCAAATGAAGCCACTTGGGTTTAGGTCCTAATTATGGATTAAGTAGTTCTCAAGTTTGAATATTTTCTTAACCTCTATAGCACTGGTGGGCAAACTACGGCCCGCGGGCCATGTCCGGCCCACGGAACCCTCCTGCCTGGCCCCTGAGCTCCTGGCCTGGGAGGCTAGCTCCCGGCCCCTCCCCTGCTGTTCCCCCTCCTCCGCAGCCTCAGCTCACCCAACCGCCGGCGCAATGCTCTGGGTGGCGGAGCGGCAAACTCCTGGGGCAGTGCCGCTGCAGAGCCTGGCCTGACCCGATGTTCTGTGCTAAGCAGTGTGTGGCTGTAGCGCCGCCAGCCACTGATGCTCCAGGCAGCGCAGTAAGGAGGCAGGGAGCGGGGGGGAGAGGGGGTTGGATAGAGGGCGGGGGAGTTCGGGGTGGTGGTCAGGGGGCGGGGGTGTGGATAGGGGTTGGGGTGGTCAGAGGGTGGGGAACAGGGGGGTTGAATGGGGGAAGGGATCCGGGGGGGCGGTCAGGAAGGAGGGGGA
This sequence comes from Terrapene triunguis, assembly GCF_002925995.2. Taxonomy (NCBI): domain Eukaryota; kingdom Metazoa; phylum Chordata; order Testudines; family Emydidae; genus Terrapene; species Terrapene triunguis. The sequence goes on from NW_020705371.1 coordinate 4,163, forward strand.
ATTGGATGGGACAGGAGTCTCGGAGGTGGGCCATCAGGGGGCGAGAGGCGGGAGGGGGAAGATGGGGGGGGCGGTCCACGCCCCCGTCCCCTAACTGGCCCTCCATACAATTTCCAAAACCCAATGCAGCCCTCAGGCCAAAAAGTTTGCCCGCCCCTGCTCTATAGTATTTTATGTATAGGGGTTCCTAAAATTCTGTTGACACAGACAAACCCAATTTACACAGAAACAAATTAACAGAATACTAGGAAAGAGAAAGTAAAAAGAAAACTTGCCAGAAAGTGAAGATGGCTATGTTTTTGGCAGTCTAATATCACATATTACAACAGAACTGATTGCAGCCATGGGGGAAAACCCCTTATTTTACAAGAAGAGTTCACTCTATCTCGTTCTTTCTTACTAAAGCACTAAAATATAATCTACAAGCAGTTAGAAGGATTATACAATTCAGACTTTGAAACAGTAGTTTTAAGATATTTAATGTTGGATGCTTGGAATTTCATGCCAAATTCTGCCTTTGTATGCTCATGTGAAGCTTCCTTTGAAGTCAATGAGAAGCCTATATGTGTTTTCTTTGAAGCACAGAATTTGACCTACAAGGTCATTAAGAGCCTAATAGAGTTTCATACACTTTCAGAGGCTAATAGCTTTCCTTTATGGTTAAGAAATATGAAATTGTAAACATTTGCATGGTAAGTCAGGAAATCTTTTAATACTATGCCCAGGGCCGGCTCCAGGCACCAGCCCTCCAAGCATGTGCTTGGGGTGGCACCTGAAGGGGGGCGGCGCTCACCCAGGGACAGCGGGGCCGTGGCTGGGCACTCCGCCCTCCCCCGGCGCTCCGGCCGGTTGGGGAGA
>NW_020705372.1:0-2806 GCF_002925995.2 Terrapene triunguis
CCCCATCTTGCTCCCAAAATCAAACCCTTTCCCATTATATAAATGACAAGTTCATTCATAAGTTAAACAAAACAGACAGGAAAATGATTTACGGTTCTTTAGGTGTCATGGAAGAAATGGGTTTTTGGAAGTGATATAAATAAATAGAGGGTAGTGGCTTTGCAAACCAGCTCTTCAAGAACAGGTTATGATTCTGTAATTATATCTTCATAATGCAAATAAATAGTTGTAAAGGTAAAAAAAAAAAGCTTTGTGAACTCTGCTGCTTTGATTAATATAGGCAGACTAACAAAAGAGGAGTGTAACGTTGAACTGTTCAATCAAGTGACTGGTACTAAGATAACACATTATTTTTTTTGAAATTACAGAACTAACCTTGGCTTATTTTTTTTTCTGCTCTTTATATGCCGTTTTATAGTACTCGATCTTATTGAGCCTCCAGAACATGTTTCAAAATAACTCCATTAGTGTGTCTTTCTGCCCCCAAATCAGGGAATGGTGTGACAAATTTAACTCTGCCCAATGCTCAGCTGGTATAAATTTAGCATAGCTCTACTGAACCCAGTATATTGTATAATGTATGAAATGATGGTTTGAGTCAATCAAGGGATCAGGTGGGCATGATTTTTTATTTAATACCTTTTTTTTTCTGTGAATTATGTTAAATGAAAGATAAAATGGAAATACCTCACCATTCAGATACCAAACTTCAAACCAGTTAAAGACTTTTTTTTTTTAAATAAATGCCCCTTAGGTATCATTTGATACCACTAAATGAAAACAAAAAGAAATTCCTTTACATTTTAACTTAGTCTTCAAAAGGCACAAACTGTCACAGTAAAGGGAAGCCTAATTAAAGGAAGAGGCAAAACTAATGACAAAAACAAAAAAACTCCACACCTTACAGAGTGGCACAACAAACACAGCTGTGTTGCAACACGGTTTTACACAGTGCTCAGCACCACTGACTAAACATTCACCTAGAATTTAAATCACATTAAGATTGCATCTAAATTGAATTCAGGTAGAAGTATTACAAGATTTTCAATTGAAAGGCAGAAACAATTGAAAACCTTCCTAAACAAAGATGTTAATTTTCCTTTTGCTTGGTCTATTTTGCATATTGTAGCCAATCCTTTTCATGTATATGGAATTCTTTTTAAATGCAGAGCATTTTGAGAAATTGAATTCCTAGGGAAAGATTAAGCAACTGGTTTAAGTTGAAGTTTAGTGTAAGACAAGAGGGCATGGAATCACTCTCTCTTTTCACATTGTTCTTAAATTGAACATTGAGAAGAATGCTAAACAAGTTGGAGGGTGTGACAGTGGACGATCTAGAGTTAAACTCCTGAGCTTATGCAGATGACATTGTGCAACTGGCAGACATGTTTGAATTTATGACGATACTCTTCGTTACCTTGGAAAAATGGTGTAGTCGACTTGGACTTCCAATAAATGCTAAACAACAAAGTGATCATATCTTGGAAAAGGACATAGATAAAGTGTTGAAATTCAGTAGCAGTGAAGTCATAGAATAAGTAAAGTCTTGTGTACGTTGGAAGCTTGACCAGTGCCAACAGTTCCATCAAGGATGAGGTTAAAAGGAGATTGTGACCATATCAGGGTAGAATACAAACTAAGGAGGATCTGTGTCATCCTTGCCCTGCAACTTTGGGCGCCTTTATAATGCCTTGCTGAAGTAGCTCCCATCTGGGCCACTCACAAACAACTTTCCAGCATGCAAGTCACACCTTGAGTGTCTGTTTGTAGCTGCAGTCTGCCTACCACTTTTGGGTTACACTCTGGCTCTCACTGGCTTTGGTTATATTGAGAGTGACCCCAACACACCCCCAGTCTTAAATTGCCCCCCAGAAATGCATGTTCTGTATTGCCCAGCCCTCTCCTGGACAATACAAGTTATATTAGGCCTATTATTTCTTTACAAGGAATAATATGTACATAACTTGCCACCACAAATGGAGTTTCCCAGACACTTCAGTTTAAACACTGTGGATTAGATAAAACATTAAAACAAGTTTATTATCTACAAAAAAGAGAGATTTTAAGTGAGTACAAGTAATGAGGCATAAAAGTCAGAAATGTTTACAAGAAAAATAAAGATAAAATGCTTAGTAGTGCCTAACTTAACAAAATATGTTAATTCAAGGTAAAGCTTTCTCACCACATGCTTTCAGCAGTCTTAGGGTATGTCTACACTACGGGATTAATCCGAATTTAGATAATTCGAATTTGGGAAACAGGTTGTATAAATTCGATTGTGCGCGGCCACACTAAGCACATTAATTCGGTTTTTAACCACATTAATTCGGTGGTGTGCGGCCACACTACCCCATTAATTTAAACACAGTAATTCGGTGGTGTGCGGCCACACTAACCCTAATTCGAATTGTCGTGGCAAGAATCACCCACGCAGTGATTTTAGTTCACAGACTCAGAGCCTGAGGCCTTTATTGACATACAGACCAGTGCGCACTGGGGTGCAGCTCGGAAGCTGACACCCCGAACAGCAGCACGCAGGCTGCTTTTATTTACTAAAACCACAAGCATGATACAATTAATACGTCATTAGTTAAGAAATTAAGAACCAATCATAAGCTGGGCATATAGTGGACACGAGCTCGGGGACGAATCACAAGCCGGGCTTTAGGTGAGCACGCGCTCATCACGAGCTGGGGCTTTGGGTTGGGGTCACTCTTCCCTCCTCCCCTCGCCCTCTTTCTTAATGTTCCGAGAAGTGGGTGTAATTGGGCATGGGGACATTCGGTGGTTTTCCGCGAGGGTGGTG
>NW_020705373.1:0-4939 GCF_002925995.2 Terrapene triunguis
GTGTGTGTGTGTGTGTGTGTGTGTGTGTGTGTGTGTGTGTGTGTGTGTCTAAAAAGCATATGCTAACTGTGGTATTCTCAATAAATGCTGTGTATTTACCTTCCTCTATCAAGATCCCGTGTGCTTTGTATAAGCATAACATTTTTGGTGGAGAATTGCGAAAGGGGGAAGAGTATATGCGCTGCAATTATTGACAATACTGCTAAGTGATCAATCATTCAGGTGTGCACACCCCCGGTCATAGAGATACCGGGCAGTAAAAAGGGAACCAGGTGTGGTTAATATTGTATTCACTGTTGGTATTTTATGAATTGAGAATTTGTTATGATTAAAGGTATACACACCCTTGGTCGTAGCAGGGCTAAGAGACAGGAGAGAGGTTTAGCATCCCTCTCTCCACCCCAGACTGCTGGGGGGAAATAATTGGAGGTGGGTATACCCCCGGTCGTAGAGGTGCCGGGCAATAGGGGGAGGATTAGAGTCCTCGCTCCGACCCGTCTGTCGGGGAAAACTAGAAAAATAACTATAGGTGCATACATCCTCGGCCGTAGCATGACTGAGCATAAGGGGAGAACTTAGGGTTTCTCACTCTGCCCCTGGGAGGGGTTTTTAGTTTTGGTGTATGAACCCTCGGTGGTAGAAGGCCGAGCAATACAGAGGGAAGCTTAGCGTCTCTCCCTCTGGCCCAGAGTGGGTTAAAATCATAAGTCCCGGCACTGGCACGGGCAACCCGGCACTGGCACGGGCAAACATAAGATACAGATCTTGTTCTGTTAAACCAAACTCTGAAGGATATAGGAGTTTGGGCAGTGTAGTATTTTTTGTAAGTAATATTGTGGTAATTTCACAATGTTAAAGGAAATGTTTAAGGAACAGGACCAGGAAGGGTGGAGGCTAGTTGAAAAACCCATCCTCCTTGCTAAATTGGTAGTGGAACAAGACTTGTGCCCATGGAAAGGAACTGTTTATTGGAAAAAGCAGGATCGGGCCCAGAAAAGCAGGCAAGCAACAGATAGAGAAACTGAAAAACAGGTTGGAAGCCCTAAGGGCATAGTGGCAGAAAAAAGTAAGTAAGTACAGGCATGGGGAATTCAAATGCTGGGACAATACTTGGAATGGTGAAATCTGAGTTGATACAGGTGTCATTTTGGGGGACAAACAAGTAATTTAAGGAAAGAGAGTGAAAAGTTAACTCTACAGAGGCTGGAGAAAATTATGCAGTTAAACTTTGTAAAAATGTTAAAAAGGACCATGTTAAAGAGAAAAAGAATTCTTGGTTTCTTTGCAGCCATTCTGAAGGAAAAATGGGCCCTTTTCCCAAAGTAATGTCTGTAAATAATCCAGGTAAAGAGACAATCTGATTAAAATCATTTGACTATGGACAATTGAGTCAAATTTGCTAAAAGAACATAAGGGGGTTCTATTGGAACTTAACTGACCCAAATATATATAAAGGGAATGTAATCTATGTACAGCTATGTAAAAACAGAGCAGTGTAGAAGGTATGTTAAGGAAAAGAAAATGTGTATGTATCTATAAAATATGTGAGGTTCTAAGAACCTAAATCAACATACCTGGTTTGTAAAACTCCTGTTTGTAGGTTTAAGATAAATTGGTTTTGTTTTGTTTTTAATGCCACTAAAAATCCATTTGACTCTAATTCAAAGTTGCAAACCTGACAGACCTTTTTGCCAGACACAGGTAATCAGTGTTGGTTGGCTTTGGGATTTGGTATTTAACCTTTAAGGGGTAACTTGATTCTTTACAAAATTTAAAATGTTTTTAAATAAAGACCAAGTCATGGCTGCAGCAGGGCAGTCAAAATCAGAAGAATAGGGAGAGATTCTGGATTATTTTTGTTTGGTTGCTTGTTTTTTGTAAGAAAATAGCAAATAAGAGCTGTAGTAAAAAAAGACGGTGCCCCTCTGAAGCAACAGCAGGGGTGAGGTGCACAAAACAAAAGAAGCAATGATAGAAACACTGAGCCTTAAAATGGCTCTGTGTAATCAGGCTGTCACTTTGATAAGGGTACATGAAAACTCTGTAAGAACAAAAGAAACAGTTACACCTTATGTAAAAATTGATAGGGCTAATGTTTTAAAAATTAAAGTATAGAAGGAATGTGCAGACATGTGCAGTGTATATTGTAGAAAGGGTGAAAGAAATGCAAACAAAACATGCTACTTAATTAAAATCCTATTAGGGCTCCAAAGGAGCCACAATAGATTGTGTTTTCTTTTTCAGATCTCTGTGTGTTTTGGAAGCAAGAGTTAAAAGTAATCAAAACTCTGGTAAAAGTTAATTATGTAGTCTCTGAGGTGCTGATGGCTTTGAATCCAAAAGCCAAGCCTGTGTTGATGCAAATTACCTAACTGATAAAGGAAGAAGAGAACTACCAGCACAAAGAAGTTGCAGATAAAGAACATACCTGGTCAGCAAACAAATTGTCTAAATAAAAGGCATGGTATAACAAGATACCTTTAATTGAAATAAATTTAATGTTAATAAGTACCCCGTAACAATGTATAGTGTGTATGATTTTTGAAAAAAAAATCCTTTATGGCAATGATGCCTCTCAGCTATTACCTGTGAACAAACTTAAAGCTTAACACAGCAGGAAAGACACTGTAAACTTGGTCTGCTGTAGAGGAGAAACTGAGGTACACCACCTCATGGATTTAATGACTGAACAGTGGGATAATTTCCCCATAATTCTTAAAAGATAGAAGCCATTGAAACCTGGCCTGCCTATAGAACAAAAATACAGGAAAATATGGAGGTAATTCCTCTTGTTTTGTCTGCAATCAGCAAGGGTATTTGTAAAAGGAAGAAATATTTTAAGCAATAATCAATGCCACCCCAAAAGGGGTAGAAAAATGTTATTTTTGTCTTTCAGAAAATCAGAAAAAGCTGATACCAGCTACAGGACAACCTAATACAGAAACAAATAAAAGTGAAAAAACCATACTGCTATAGCTATGGAATGTACTGAAATGCAGATACTTGCTTTGTCCACCTTGAAACACAAAACGTTTTGGGTAATATCAGGAAACACTAAGGTTTTGATACACTTGTTAAAGCAAAAAAAAAAAAAAAGATCATTGTTTGATACCTATCAATATAAATGAATGCAGTATGTCTCCAGTACGGTGAGACTAAATTTGTTAAGTGGAAAAATTGTTAAAATTGCACACCAACAAGCTCTGGAAGCAAAGATATGGAAAGTTAGCCCACTCCCCATATTGCACATGGGATAATTCTGGCTGCCTCAGGCCTCGAGCCAGTGGGCTGGGGAGGGAGAAAAACTATTGGACACTAGAGGTTGTACCAAGTGAACTCCTCAAAAGTGGGTATGCTTATCCATGCCTGTTGCTCCAAAGTCCTGCAGTAAAGACATTTCACTAAAATCCTGTATATGGAATAAAATGGATAATAAGACCAAAGTACTGTATAATGGGCAGTGTGTATGTGTTAATTCTTGGAAAAAAGTGTTTTAAAAGAACGGAAGTGTTAGCCACCTTCCAATAGACAAATGTAAATGTAATGTAAGTACTGTGTTTACCAATAATCACATTTACTATTTGCCACAACCAAAAAAGTCTCAGCTTACTGTAAGCACTGATTTAGCTGAGTTCTCTCTCAATCTTGGCATTGAATGGCAGAAAGTTACCAATCATCTGTTAAAAGGTAAAAAGGTAACATAGTTCCAAGAAAAAACAAAAAGGCAATGTGGGAAACCGAACCATTCATATAATACATGCAAATGGAAACATGTTAAGCATTGCCACTGCAGAAAGACATAACAGCTTACCATTGGTATGACATGGTTTCTGGATGGTCTCCCACAACTACTGGCATACTAATGTTACTAACCCTAATTGTTTTTGGTTTTAAATTATATGTGTTTAATTAAAATGTTTGGAATGTGCTGTGGGATAAAACAAATGTATGCAAAGCTAAAGCCACAGGCCCAAATCACCTCCCAGTATTTTCTATTACGCGGACTAAATAAGAAGTGACACTGGCGATTAATAATCTTAGTGTCAAAAGGGGGATATGTAGGAGCTGGATTTTATAATGTACTATGAGAATTAATGTATGATTTGATTTCATCTTGTCAGCCACCCTTTTTGAATAGCAGAAAGGAATGACAGACCAGAACAATCCTTATGACTAATTATGGTCATCCTTTTGTTTTAGAATAAGTTATAAAGCTACTATGGTTTCCTATATGTATTACAAATTAGGAAGTAAGAGACAGGATTCTCTATTGTGTCTATGTTAAGTAGATTAGAGGAACATTGAAGGCCTGGGTCTCAATGTAAATTGTCTTGGTTATTGATTGTAAAACTTAACAAGGTTTAATTTGCAATGCCCTTTTGCTCAATATAAAATACTACTGTTTGTATTCTCAATCTGTTTGTGTGAATGAGGAATGTATGCATCAGGAAAAGATAAGGTGTGAAGGCCATTGTTATAGCCAGAGTCAAGGAAGGAGGAGTGAAGAAACTTAAAGAACATCAAAGAATCATCAACGCGCATCCATAATGAAGGGCAGATTGACGACCCTGAGGTAAAGGCTGGCACCCCTAAAGACAATTGATTAAATCGGGAACAAAGGACAGGATGACCCTCTCGGAGGTGTGCTGGAATGTTTACACCAATTAAGAAGTAACCGGTCACAAAGTGACACAGCAAAATCCATAGGCTTCAACAGAGAAGAAAACCTATAAGAACAGGGTGCTTTGCCATAGGACTTTGGGTTCGTCTTGCCACACTCCAGGAGCATTGGATCGCGACCGATAGAACCCCGCTCCCCTCTGCGACCAATCTGGCTGGCCACTAGATTGATCCAGACTCTGGACTGGTAACTATAAACATCACTGCAGGAGTGTGTGTGTGTGTGTGTGTGTGTGTGTGTGTGTGTGTGTGTGTGTGT
>NW_020705374.1:0-2788 GCF_002925995.2 Terrapene triunguis
TAGGCAGTCATTTCCCATTTTGTATGTGTGCAACTGATTGTTCCTTCTTAAGTGGACTATTTTGCATTTGTCCTTATTGAATTTCATCTTATTTACTTCAGACCATTTCTCCAGTTTGTCCAGATCATTTTGAATGTTAATCTTATCCTCCAAGCACTTGCAACCCCTGCCAGCTCGGTATCATCTGCAAACTTTATAAGTGTACTCTCTGTGCCATTAGCACTGGACCCAGAACTGATCCCCAGAGGACCCCACTCGATATGCCCTTCCAGCATGACTGTGAACCACTGATAGCTACTCTCTGTCAACAGTTTTCCAACCAGTTCCGCAACCACCTTATAGTAGCTCCATCTAGGTTGTATTTCCCTAGTTTGTTTATGAGAAGCTCATGCTAGACAGTATCGAAAGCTTTACTAAAGTCAAGATATATCACATCTACCACTTCTCCCCTTCCACAAGGCTTGTTACCCTGCCAAAGAAAGCTAGTAGGTTGGTTTGACATGATTTGTTCCTGTTAAATCCATGCTGACTTTTATTTTTTTATCACCTTATTATCTTCTAGGTGTTTGCAAATTGACTGCTTAATTATTTGCTCCATTATCTTTCCGGTACAGAAGTTAAACTGACTGGTCTGTAATTCCCCGGGTTGTCCTTATTTCCCTTTTTATAGATGGGTAGGATATTTGCCCTTTTCCAGGCCTCTGGAATCTCTCCCGTCTTCCATGACTTTTTGAAGATAATCACTAATGGCTCAGATATCTCCTCGGTCAGCTCCTTGAGTATTCTAGGATGCATTTCATCAGGCCCTGGTGACTTGAAGACATCTAACTTGTCTAAGTAATTTTTAACTTGTTCTTTCCCTATTTTAGCCTCTGATCCGACCTCATTTTCCCTACCATTCATTATGTTAGACGTCCAATTGCTACTAACCTTTGTGGTGGAAAAACCAAACCAAAAAAGTCATTTAGCACATCTCCGATTTCCACATTTTCTGTTATTGTTTCTCTCCTCTGCCCTCCCCATTGAGTAACAGGCCTACCTTGTCCATTGTCTTCCTCTTGCTTCTAATGTATTTGTAAAATGTTTTGTTGTTTTTGATCTCGTTTTGTGCCTTGGCCTTTCTAATTCTGTCCCTACATACTTGTGTTGTTTGTTTATATTCATCCTTTGTAATTTGACCAAGTTTCCACTTTTTGTAGGACTCTCTTTTGAGTTTCAGATCATTGAAAATCTCCTGGTTAAGCCAGGGTGGTCTCTTGCAATACTTCCTATCTTTTCTATGCAGTGGGATAGTTTGCTCTTGTGCCCTTAATAATGTCTCTTTGAAAAACTGCCAACTCTTTTGAACTGTTTTCCCCCTTAAACTTGCTTCCCATGGGATCTTACCTACCATCTCCCTGAGTTTTCTAAAGTCTGCCAACTTCCTGGTGCAAGTGCTGGAGGAACCAACTAGGGGCCATGCTCCTCTTGACCTGCTGCTCACAAACAGGGAAGAATTGGGAGGGGAAGTAGAAGTGGGTGGCAACCTGGGCAGCAGTGACCATGAGATGGTCAAGTTCAGGATCCTGACAAAAAGAAGAAAGGAGAGCAGCGGAATACGGACACTGGACTTCAGAAAAGCAGGCTTTGATTCCCTCAGGAAACTGATGGGCAGGATCCCCTGGGAGGCTAATATGAGGGGAAAAGGAGTCCAGGAGAGCTGGCTGTATTTTACAAAAGCCTTATTGAGGGAGCAGGAACAAACCATCCCTATGTGCAGAAAGAATAGCAAATATGGCAGGCGACCAGCTTGGCTTAACAGAGAAATCTTCCGTGAGCTTAAACACAAAACGGAAGCTTACAAGAAGTGGAAACTTGGTCAGATGACTAGGGCGGAGTCTAAAAATATTGCTCGAGCATACAGGGGTGTAATCAGGAAGGCCAAAGCACAATTGGAGTTGCAGCTAGCAAGGGATGTGAAGGGTATCAAGAAGGGTTTCTACTGGTATGTTAGTAGCAAAAAGAAGGTCAGGGAAAGTGTGGGACCCTTACTGAATCGGGGAGGCAACCTAGTGACAGATGATGTGGAAAAAGCTGAAGTACTCAATGCTTTTTTTGCCTCAGTCTTCACAGACAAGGTCAGCTCCCAGACTGCTGCACTGGGCAGCACAGTATGGGGAGGAGATGAGCAGCCCTCAGCAGTGAAAGAACAGGTTAAGGACTATTTAGAAAAGTTGGACATGCACAAGTCCATGGGGCCAGTTGCAATGCATCCGAGGGTGCTGAGGGAGTTGACTGATGTGATTGGAGAGTCATTGGCCATTATCTTTGAAAACTTGTGGCGACTTGGGGAGGTCCTGGACGGTTGGAAAAAGGCAAATATAGTGCCCATCTTTAAAAAGGGGAAGAAGGACAATCTGGGGAACTGCAGACCCCTCAGTCCCCGGAAAAATCAAGGAATCCATTTTGAAGCACTTGGAGGAGAGGAAGATGATCAGGAACAGTCAGCATGGATTCACTAAGAGCAAGTCATGCCTGACCAACCTGATTGCCTTCTATGATGAGATAACTGGCTCTGTGGATAGTATAGATTGGATGAATGGACTATAAGGTGGAAAGAAAGCTGGTTAGATCATCGGGCTCAACAGGTAGTGATCAACGGCTCAATGTCTAATTGGCAGCTGGTATCAACCGATGTGCCCCAGGGTCTGAAGTAAATAAGATGAAATTCAATAAGGACAAATGCAAAATAGTCCACTTAGGAAGGAACAATCAGTTGCACACATACAAAATGGGAAATGACTGCCTA
>NW_020705375.1:0-2741 GCF_002925995.2 Terrapene triunguis
TAGGCAGTCATTTCCCATTTTGTATGTGTGCAACTGATTGTTCCTTCCTAAGTGGACTATTTTGCATTTGTCCTTATTGAATTTCATCTTATTTACTTCAGACCCTGGGGCACATCGGTTGATACCAGCTGCCAATTAGACATTGAGCCGTTGATCACTACCTGTTGAGCCCGATGATCTAACCAGCTTTCTTTCCACCTTATAGTCCATTCATCCAATCTATACTATCCACAGAGCCAGTTATCTCATCATAGAAGGCAATCAGGTTGGTCAGGCATGACTTGCTCTTAGTGAATCCATGCTGACTGTTCCTGATCATCTTCCTCTCCTCCAAGTGCTTCAAAATGGATTCCTTGATTTTTCCGGGGACTGAGGGGTCTGCAGTTCCCCAGATTGTCCTTCTTCCCCTTTTTAAAGATGGGCACTATATTTGCCTTTTTCCAACCGTCCAGGACCTCCCCAAGTCGCCACAAGTTTTCAAAGATAATGGCCAATGACTCTCCAATCACATCAGTCAACTCCCTCAGCACCCTCGGATGCATTGCAACTGGCCCCATGGACTTGTGCATGTCCAACTTTTCTAAATAGTCCTTAACCTGTTCTTTCACTGCTGAGGGCTGCTCATCTCCTCCCCATACTGTGCTGCCCAGTGCAGCAGTCTGGGAGCTGACCTTGTCTGTGAAGACTGAGGCAAAAAAAGCATTGAGTACTTCAGCTTTTTCCACATCATCTGTCACTAGGTTGCCTCCCCGATTCAGTAAGGGTCCCACACTTTCCCTGACCTTCTTTTTGCTACTAACATACCAGTAGAAACCCTTCTTGATACCCTTCACATCCCTTGCTAGCTGCAACTCCAATTGTGCTTTGGCCTTCCTGATTACACCCCTGTATGCTCGAGCAATATTTTTAGACTCCGCCCTAGTCATCTGACCAAGTTTCCACTTCTTGTAAGCTTCCGTTTTGTGTTTAAGCTCACGGAAGATTTCTCTGTTAAGCCAAGCTGGTCGCCTGCCATATTTGCTATTCTTTCTGCACATAGGGATGGTTTGTTCCTGCTCCCTCAATAAGGCTTTTGTAAAATACAGCCAGCTCTCCTGGACTCCTTTTCCCCTCATATTAGCCTCCCAGGGGATCCTGCCCATCAGTTTCCTGAGGGAATCAAAGCCTGCTTTTCTGAAGTCCAGTGTCCGTATTCCGCTGCTCTCCTTTCTTCTTTTTGTCAGGATCCTGAACTTGACCATCTCATGGTCACTGCTGCCCAGGTTGCCACCCACTTCTACTTCCCCTCCCAATTCTTCCCTGTTTGTGAGCAGCAGGTCAAGAGGAGCATGGCCCCTAGTTGGTTCCTCCAGCACTTGCACCAGGAAGTTGGCAGACTTTAGAAAACTCAGGGAGATGGTAGGTAAGATCCCATGGGAAGCAAGTTTAAGGGGGAAAACAGTTCAAAAGAGTTGGCAGTTTTTCAAAGAGACATTATTAAGGGCACAAGAGCAAACTATCCCACTGCATAGAAAAGATAGGAAGTATTGCAAGAGACCACCCTGGCTTAACCAGGAGATTTTCAATGATCTGAAACTCAAAAGAGAGTCCTACAAAAAGTGGAAACTTGGTCAAATTACAAAGGATGAATATAAACAAACAACACAAGTATGTAGGGACAGAATTAGAAAGGCCAAGGCACAAAACGAGATCAAAAACAACAAAACATTTTACAAATACATTAGAAGCAAGAGGAAGACAATGGACAAGGTAGGCCTGTTACTCAATGGGGAGGGCAGAGGAGAGAAACAATAACAGAAAATGTGGAAATCGGAGATGTGCTAAATGACTTTTTTGGTTTGGTTTTTCCACCACAAAGGTTAGTAGCAATTGGACGTCTAACATAATGAATGGTAGGGAAAATGAGGTCGGATCAGAGGCTAAAATAGGGAAAGAACAAGTTAAAAATTACTTAGACAAGTTAGATGTCTTCAAGTCACCAGGGCCTGATGAAATGCATCCTAGAATACTCAAGGAGCTGACCGAGGAGATATCTGAGCCATTAGTGATTATCTTCAAAAAGTCATGGAAGACGGGAGAGATTCCAGAGGCCTGGAAAAGGGCAAATATCCTACCCATCTATAAAAAGGGAAATAAGGACAACCCGGGGAATTACAGACCAGTCAGTTTAACTTCTGTACCGGAAAGATAATGGAGCAAATAATTAAGCAGTCAATTTGCAAACACCTAGAAGATAATAAGGTGATAAAAAAATAAAAGTCAGCATGGATTTAACAGGAACAAATCATGTCAAACCAACCTACTAGCTTTCTTTGGCAGGGTAACAAGCCTTGTGGAAGGGGAGAAGTGGTAGATGTGATATATCTTGACTTTAGTAAAGCTTTCGATACTGTCTAGCATGAGCTTCTCATAAACAAACTAGGGAAATACAACCTAGATGGAGCTACTATAAGGTGGTTGCGGAACTGGTTGGAAAACTGTTGACAGAGAGTAGCTATCAGTGGTTCACAGTCATGCTGGAAGGGCATATCGAGTGGGGTCCTCTGGGGATCAGTTCTGGGTCCAGTGCTAATGGCACAGAGAGTACACTTATAAAGTTTGCAGATGATACCGAGCTGGCAGGGGTTGCAAGTGCTTGGAGGATAAGATTAACATTCAAAATGATCTGGACAAACTGGAGAAATGGTCTGAAGTAAATAAGATGAAATTCAATAAGGACAAATGCAAAATAGTCCACTTAA
>NW_020705376.1:0-1111 GCF_002925995.2 Terrapene triunguis
GTCTTCTCTCTAGATACTATAAGTGGCTGTTGAAGGGGGCGGGGGGGAGGGCGCGTGCTTCAGAATTGCCTTGTGGTTGGGGTTGTGGCAGGCCTGCTTTGTGGGTGGGAGGTTGCCAGTTTTTTTGCATTGTAAAGGTGGTAACCCTAGGCTGTGGGGGGAGAAGGCAACTCCCCTCCCCCTCAACTTGTTTCCACCCCGAGAGCTCAGGGGTCCTGCCTGGCCTCTCTCCCTCTCCAGCGGGGTCTCGCAACAGCTCCTAAGCTCTGAAGAGAGAACAAAGAAGCAGGGAAAGGCCAGAGACAGCCAGAGAAACGCCTCTCTGGCCGGTTGGTTCGTCCAAGGCTCCCCGACAGAGTAGCGTCTACCCCAGTGGTTCCCAAACTTTTACAGCCTGTGAACCCCTTTCACTAAAATGTCAAGTCTCGCGAACCCCCTCCTAGAAATGAATATTTCCAGGGATTTTCTCCTTTACCTGAGTATAAATTATAAAAGCAGTGATCTTGGAAATATAAAATTTGTTTTTATGACATGCTTATTACACACTATTTATTATTATTTATCATGACAGTATTTTTATTACATTATGAAAACGGCAACACTCTTCCAAGATCTCACTTTCGTAGCTTGTATCACTTTGAATAAGCCTGTTATAAGACAAGGCTCATATGTTTCATCAAGGAGTATCAGATGTGAAACAGCATGAAGATATTTAAGAAGCTAACTCAAAGAGTTCCTCCTACACAAGCATTCAGGTCTTGAGCAGTCCAGGCAAACAACGCACGTTACAACAAAGCTTAAACTTGTTCTTCATAATCATTTTAAAAACAATACTAGCTGCCTATTTAATTTTAAAAAAGCAAAAAATATTCACCTCCTTTTCCATTTCTTATAAGGAGTCTTGAAGTTTAAATCTCCTCAGTGTGATAGATATGCTTGCTTTGATCTGCTTAGCTCTTGGAAGTCCAGGGGCTCCGGGCTGCTGGCCCCGTGCCGGGGTCCCTAGGGACAGCTCTGTCCGCCATTAGGGAATTTTTTCCCGAGAACCCCCTGTAACATTTCGTGAACCCCCAGGGGTTCACGAACCCCAGTTTGGGAACCACTGGTCTAC
>NW_020705377.1:0-3166 GCF_002925995.2 Terrapene triunguis
GGGGGGGCAGGGCCCTGAGTCCCCCCATACTCCGTGACAACTGGTGGCAGCGGCGGGATCTACTGCACCCCGTGGACGGCGCTTCCTGCAGTAAGTGACTGGGGAGAAGTAAAACGAAGGGGGATTGGCGGGGACCAGGCGTGCTGAGGAGTCAGAGAGAGACGGTTATCACCCCTGGGAGTGTGTGACCAGCGAGAAGGACTTTTGCAGTAACAGGGTTCCCCGGGGGATCGCAGCGAGTGGTCCCAGGGGCGGAGGAGTCTGCAGCTCAACCCTGGCAGAGAGGTGGTGACCTCGAAAAGGGCTGGCACACTAGGGGTCTCCCTGGAGACTGTGGGGAGCGGTGAGCACACAGGCCTGTGAGTGGCCAGCAGGAGGATGTATGCCAAGCGGCTTAAGAGCGACCTGGTGGAGCTGTGCAAGCAGAGGGGGGTGCGCATTGGGAGGCTCACCAAAGAACAGCTCATTGCCCAGCTGGAGAAGCAAGATCGCGCGAATGAACTGATCCCTGGCGCTGAGGGAAGCAGCCTGGCAGATGCAGCGCAGGCCCCAGAGCCTGTCCCAGCTGGGAGTGGTCAGCCGGCTGCTGAGGGCTTCCCGAGACCCCTCCTTCCTATGCCTAGGGGAAGGGTGGGGAGGAGCCCAGCAAATACCGAGGGCGCCGTGACCCCCCCGGCCAGCAGGGGATCCTCCCGGCAACGCTCGCCGGCCAGCAGGGGATCCTCCCGGCCACGTGCGGCATCCGTGGAGCGGAATGGGCTGGGATGGGAGAGAGAGCTAAAACTGAGAGAGCTGGAGGATCGTGAACAACAAAGGCGTCATGAAGAGAGACAGAGACAGCATGAACGGGAGGAGCGGGAAGAACGGGAAAAACAGCGTCAGCATGAACTGGAACTGGCCAGGCTAAAGAACAGTGGGGTCCCAGCTGCGGTGAGTGAGGGGGGACCCAGGACTGCACGGAGCTTTGATAAGTGCATCCTGGCCCCACGTAAGGAGGGGGAGGACATGGATGACTTCCTGGATGCATTTGAGACGGCCTGCGAGCTGCACCAGGTTGATCCTGCGGACAGACTCCGGGTTCTCACCCCCTTACTGGACCCCAAATCCGTGGCATTGTACCGCCAACTGGACGAGGCGGAGAAAGGGGACTACGAACTATTCAAAAAGGCCCTGCTACGTGAGTTTGGGCTGACTCCTGAAATGTACCGGGAAAGGTTCCGGAGTCAGGATAAAACCCCTGAGATCTCCTATCTGCAACTAGCTGTCCGCATGGAGGGATATGCCAGCAAGTGGGCAGATGGGGCCCAGACGAAGGAGGACCTGGTTAAACTGCTGGTATTGGAGCAACTGTATGAGCGGTGCCCATCCGACCTGAGGCTGTGGTTGGTGGACAAAAAACCAGAGAACCCGCGACATGCAGGCCGGCTGGCCGATGAGTTTGTGAAGAGCCGGTCAGGGGCTGGCAGGGAGGAGTCCCAAAGGAGCAGGCCCGCTGCGATGCAGAGAGAGAGTCACCCGGGTACCTCCCACAAGGGGAATGTGGGGAATCCCCTCCCATGGGGAATGCCCAGGGTCAGGGACAACCGACCGGCTCGAGGGGACACCTGGGACATGGTCTGCTATCACTGTGACCAGAGAGGTCACACACGGGCCCAGTGCCCCAGACTCAGGGACAGACTAAGCAGACCAGACCCACAGAGGGTTGACTGGGTAGAGACCCAGCCGGGCGAGAGGCGGCACTCCCAGGGAAGGGGGGCTGGCAGAATACCACCTGCTAAGGAGGAAGGAGAGCTCCAGGCCAGCTCCTCCGGGGGGCTGGATGCTCCAGACTCAGGGTTTTTGGTTTATACGGTGGGCGCGGGGCGGTCCCTCCGGAGAGAGTACCTTGTTCCCCTGGAGGTGGATGGGAGGAAGGTCGATGGATACTGGGATACGGGCGCAGAGGTGACACTGGTCCGGCCTGAGGTGGTGGCCTCAGATCGGATGGTGCCCAACACCTTCCTGACTCTGACGGGGGTGGGTGGGACCCCATTCAAGGTACCTGTGGCGAGGGTACGCCTGAAGTGGGGGCCCAAGGAGGGCCCCAAGGACGTGGGGGTACACCCGTATTTGCCCACTGAGGTGTTGATGGGGGGGGACCTGGAGGACTGGCCAAGCAACCCCCAGAATGCACTGGTTGTGACCCGCAGTCAGAGCCGGCGAGAAGCACTGCGCCCTGACCTTGGGGAGGGTGCCTTGCCCGAGGCGCAGGACCCGAACCTGGTGGGGAGGGAACGCCCAGGGACACGGCTCAGGGAGGCTGCGGCTTCAGACCCAGCCGGCGAGAGAGAGCAGGTGGCCATCCCTGTCCCAGCTGCTGAGTTCCAGGCCGAGGTGCAGAAAGATCCCTCCTTGCGGAAGATAAGGGACCTGGCCAACCTTGGTGCGGTACAGACCATGGGGAGAGGTGGCCGGAAAAGGTTCCTGTGGGAGAAGGGGTTCCTGTACCGAGAATGGGCTCCCCCAGGGAAGATGGAGTCAGGGGGGATCAGGAGACAGCTGGTGGTACCCCAGAAGTATCGCCACCAGCTGCTGTACCGGGCCCATGACATTCCCCTCTCAGGGCACCAGGGAACCTGGTGTACCCAGCAGAGGCTGCTACGGAGCTTTTACTGGCCTGGGGTCTTTGTTACTGTCCGGCAGTACTGCCAATCCTGTGCCCCCTGTCAGAGAGGGAGGAAGGCCCGGGACAAGGGGAAAACAGCTGTAGGACCCTTACCCAGTATAGAGAAGCCTTTCCAGAGGGTGGCCAAGGTTAAAAGGGGGGCTCTGAACCAAGAGAGCCCGAAGCACAGGCCTCCAGACTGGAGCGCTGGGAAAAGACCCCAGCCCAGTTGGAACCCCAGGGGTATTGGGGTAGGAAAAGGGCACGGGCCGCATAAACCTTCCCACGTGCGAACTACGAATGCCATCGAGCACCCCCGACCCAAGGGGGGGTGTGAAACTGGAGGGGCCTGATGTAATTCTCACCAAGGAATGGGAGGAATGCGGGGGCATCCATGGGAATGGGGGTAGGTTCGAACTTCCCCGGGTCACTGGCTAAAGTGACCCCGCTCAGTTCGGTCTCGGAGGGGGAGAGATGTGACGAACTGGGTCTGTTCTTACTGTGGTCTGGGAATGCTGACAG
>NW_020705378.1:0-1448 GCF_002925995.2 Terrapene triunguis
GGCCATCACATACAGCCCCAAGCTAAAACCTCTCCAGCACATCATATCTATGCCTACATCTGTAATTTTCACTCCATGCATCTCAAGAAGTGGGTTTTTTACCCACGAAAGCTTATGCCCAAATAAATCTGTTAGTCTTTAAAGTGCCACCGGACTCTGCGTTGTTTTTGTGGATACAGACTAACACGGCTACCCCTCTGACACTTGATCACAAGAGAAAAATTCTGTAAGATTTAAAATAAATGAAAGATCACTCCACAAGATGAACTAACACCGAGGATGTTCTCAGGTCTACAAAAATTAAAGACATTCAGGGTATGTTTACACTGAAGAGTTAAATCAGATAATGGATACCTGAGTCTGAATGCATGGGTATGGAGTCAGGCAATTATATGAGAATCTTTGCTTTGATTTTTTTCCTTAAAAGCAGATTTCTATCTTTCAAGGTTGCAGAAGAAAAACTTTAAAATGGGAACTCTAAAAGCCCCCAAACCAGAAGGTTGATAAAAATTCCAAAATTTTAACCTCTCATTATTTTTAAGACAATCTCATGATCTGGGAGGTGCGGGGCGGACTCATTAATTTTTAATTCTTGGAGCTGGCAAAACAGGGGCAGTTCTCATCTCAGACCTGCTCAGTCTGAGGCAGGCAACTACCTGCATCAGTTTCGCTCAGGTCATGTTCAGAAGAGTTTCCCCCCTCAAAGTGCCAGAGACTTGTTTTAAATTGAAGCGTGGACGCCACAGAATCTGAATCTGTCCCAGGAAAGGGAGGTGGTGTGTTGCAGCCCATGGACTAGGTGTGTCCCTACCCCCCCCCCCCCCTCCCAGTCACCCCCTATTTCCTCTCCCCCATCACAGCCCCACCCCCACCCCCGCCAGCACCAGGACCCTGCACTCACCAGCACAGCTCTGTGCCCAGCTCCCCTTGACCTCATGCCCTGCCCCCGCGCCCTCAGCTCTCCCCCCCAACCCCCAATGCCCCACCTGCTTGCGCGCCTGCTGCAGCCCCCGCAGCCTCTGCTGCAGCTCCCGCCGGTAGCTCCGCGCCGCCTCCACGCTCTCCCGAGCCTCCAGCAGCAGCGCCTCACCCTCCGGATCCATCCCACTCCCTGCCCGGGCTGTGGGGAGCCGCTGCTGGCAACAGCCGCCCGGGCTGGCCTCACACCCGGAAGCGAACCACATCCGGGCAATGAGCCAGGCAGCAGGGCGGGGCATACGTTTGGGGTTTTTTTGTTGTTGTTTTTTAAATCAAGGAAAACTTTATTGATACCCCCAAAATGTACATATGGCACACAAGCTAGCATTGGTGGGGCAGAAGGAAAGCACAGTCACCAAACCCAGGTCCTGATTGCAAAAAGCCCATTCAGAATTCAAGGCTACCTATGTTCATTCAGGCCCTTCACTGAGAGCAAACACTTCATTATACTTATGTTGCATAAGACAAAT
>NW_020705379.1:0-1393 GCF_002925995.2 Terrapene triunguis
GGCCATCACATACAGCCCCAAGCTAAAACCTCTCCAGCACATCATATTTATGCCTGCATCTGTAATTTTCACTCCATGCATCTCAAGAAGTGGGGTTTTTACCCACAAAAGCTTATGCCCAAATAAATCTGTTAGTCTTTAAAGTGCCACCGGACTCTGCGTTGTTTTTGTGGATACAGACTAACACGGCTACCCCTCTGACACTCGATCACAAGGGAAAAATTCTGTAAGATTTAAAATAAATGAAAGATCACCCCACAAGATGAACTAACACCGAGGGTGTTCTCAGGTCTACAAAAATTAAAGACATTCAGGGTATGTTTACACTGAAGAGTTAAATCAGATAATGGATACCTGAGTATATGAGAATCTTCGCTTTGATTTTTTTCCTTAAAAGCAGATTTCTATCTTTCAAGGTTGCAGAAGAAAAACTTTAAAATGGGAACTCTAAAAGCCCCCAAACCAGAAGGTTGATAAAAATTCCAAAATTTTAACCTCTCATTAAGACAATCTCATGATCTGGGGGGCGGACTCATTATTTTTTAATTCTTGGAGCTGGCAAAACAGGGGCAGTTCTCATCTCAGACCTGCTCAGTCTGAGGCAGGCAACTACCTGCATCAGTTTCGCTCAGGTCATGTTCAGAAGATTTCCCCCCCCTCAAAGTGCCAGAGACTTGTTTTAAATTGAAGCGTGGACGCCACAGAATCTGAATCTGTCCCAGGAAAGGGAGGTGGTGTGTTCCAGCCTATGGACTAGGTGTGTCCCTACCCTGCCCCCCCTCCCAGTCACCCCAACCCCCACCCCCTATTTCCTCTCCCCCATCACAGCCCCACCCCCGCCAGCACCAGGACCCTGCACTCACCAGCACAGCTCTGTGCCCAGCTCCCCTTGACCTCATGCCCTGCCCCCGCGCCCTCAGCTCTCCCCCCAACCCCCAATGCCCCACCTGCTTGCGCGCCTGCTGCAGCCCCCGCAGCCTCTGCTGCAGCTCCCGCCGGTAGCTCCGCGCCGCCTCCACGCTCTCCCGAGCCTCCAGCAGCAGCGCCTCACCCTCCGGATCCATCCCACTCCCTGCCCGGGCTGTGGGGACCCGCTGCTGGCAACAGCCGCCCGGGCTGGCCTCACACCCGGAAGCGAACCACATCCGGGCAATGAGCCAGGCAGGAGGGCGGGGCATAAGTTTGGGGGTTTTTTGTTGTTTTTTAAATCAAGGAAAACTTTATTGATACCCCCAAAATGTACATATGGCACACAAGCTAGCATTGGTGGCGCAGAAGGAAAGCACAGTCACCAAACCCAGGGCCTGATTGCAAAAAGCCCATTCAGCATTCAAGGCTACCTATGCTCATTCAGGCCCATCACTGAGAGCAAACACTTCATTATACTTATGTT
>NW_020705380.1:0-5159 GCF_002925995.2 Terrapene triunguis
CCCTACATTTGAACCCTAAAGTTCAAAGTGGGGATACAGCCTTGACATGGTGGCATAGCGGTGGAGATCGTTTTAACCCAAAAGCCAGTAAGAGATTTTTTTTTTCTCCTTCTAGCTGCTTGGAGAGCAGAGCTGAAGGTAGATGCATATCTTATCTCTCCTTGCCTGAAGGCAGAGGTGTTAAGTTTTTTTTAACGAGGTCCTTTGTTAAGAGAAGGGTTCAAAGGGAGCAAACTTTGACTGACTGGTAAAGATAATTTACAAGTTGAATTGTTTTTTTTTTTCTTTTTACATCCTCGGGAGTAGCTTGTTAGAAAGTCTCTGTTAACTCAGCAGCAGCCAGAGCTAAGTACATCCCAATTTCAGTCAACTGCAGAGGGGTGTGACCCAGCACAAGAAAACCAGGAAAATGACTACCAAAGAAGAAAAAGCTAAAGAGGAGGCCCACAAGAGAGAGATAGAGCTGAGAGACAGAGAAGAGAAAGCCAAAGAGGCGGCCCACAAGAGAGAGATGGAGCTGAAAGAAAAAGAGATGGAACTGGAAGCAGCAAGGACTAGGCAGGGTGCATCAGACCATCCTAACAACTCCTCTCCAGGTACCACTTCCCATCCCAGGAAATTCCCTACCTACAAGGCAGGCGATGATACTGAGGCCTTCTTAGAAAATTTTGAAAGGGCCTGCCTTGGATACAACATCCCTCCACCCCAGTACATGGTAGAGCTGAGGCCGCAGCTCAGTGGACCCTTAGCAGAGGTGGCGGCTGAAATGCCTAAGGAACACATGAACAGTTATGAACTTTTTAAAAACAAGGCCAGAATCAGAATGGGGCTAACACCTGAGCATGCCCGTCGGCGGTTCAGAGCCCTAAGGTGGAAACCCGATGTGTCATTTACCCGACATGCCTACCACATTGGGAAAAATTGGGATGCCTGGATATCAGGAGCAAATGTTAAATCTACGGAAGAGTTGCCCTTCCTATTGCAAATGGAGCAGTTTTTAGAGGGTGTTCCTGAGGAAATAGAAAGGTACATCCTAGATGGGAAGCCCAAAACTGTAACCGAGGCGGGGGAGATTGGAGCCAAATGGGTGGAGGTGACAGAAAAGAAAAAAGCTAGTAGCAGTTGGAGCGAATATCAGAAGGGGCAAGCCGAAACAAAACCTTACCACCGGGGACAACCCAAGGCCCCACCCACATCCCAAGGGAAACCCCAGACGCCTTCTCACCCCACCCCACCAGTCTCCACCAACCAACATCGCCCCGGTGATACCTTAGCAGGGCGATGTTTTAAATGTAATGAACTGGGGCATATAAAGGCTCACTGCCCCAAGAACCCCAACCGATTACAGTTCATTACACCCCAGTCACACCAAAGATCCCCAGACCCAGATGCCTCTCTCATACCCTCGGAGCGAAGGGAAACCTTGAGAGTGGGCGGAAAGAAGGTTATCGCTTGGAGGGATACTGGGGCACAAGTGTCAACTATCCACCAATCCCTAGTGGACCCCAAACTCATCAACCCGGAGGCTACAGTGACAATTCAGCCCTTCGTGTCACAGTCTGTAACCTTGCCTACAGCCCAGTTGCATGTCCAGTACAAGGGCTGGGCAAGAATGTGGACTTTTGCAGTATATGACAATTATCCCATCCCCATGCTGCTGGGGGAAGACTTGGCCAACCATGTGAAGCTAGCCAAGAGGGTGGGAATAGTCACCCGCAGCCAGGCTAAGCAAGCTTTCACCCCCATCCCTGTTCCTGAGCCGTCCACCAGAGCCCCGTCGGTGTTACCGGAGACCCAAACACAGGTGGTGGAACCGGATCCCCTGCCAACGACTGCAACAGCCGTAGTGGATCCAATCCCAGAGACCCAGCCAAAGCCAGTCCCAGAACCGGAACTGGCAACGCAACCAGCACCAGAACCATTGCCGGCACGGAGTCCAGCGCTTGCAAACCCGTCTACAACTCCAATGCCAGAGGGCACCAGCGAGCCTGAACTGGCGGAAACAGCAGATAACCCTACCCAAGAGGCTCAGCCAGAGCCTGAAATACCACCTAGTGCACCAGCGGACAGCGGTTCACAGTCAATGGAAACAGCCCCAGCACCTGCATCGCTTCCAGAGGGACCAAGCCCCAGTCCACAGTCCACAGTCCAAGGAGGAACTGATGTCTCCAGCATCAAGGGAACAGTTCCAGGCCGAGCAGGAAGCAGATGACAGCCTCCAGAAAGCTTGGGCGGCGGCGCGGAGCACCCCACCGCCTCTCAGCTCTTCTAACCGATCCCGGTTTGTTGTAGAAAAAGGACTTTTATACAAGGAGACTCTTTCTGGTGGGCACTAGGAAGACTGGCATCCTCAAAGACAGTTGGTAGTTCCCACTAAGTATCGGGTAAAGCTCTTGAGCTTAGCCCATGATCATCCCAGTGGCCATTCTGGGGTGAACAGAACCAAAGACCGGTTGGGGAAGTCCTTCCACTGGGAGGGAATGGGCAAGGACGTTGCTAATTATGTCCGGTCTTGTGAGGTGTGCCAACGAGTGGGAAAGCCCCAAGACCAGGTTAAAGCCCCTCTCCAGCCACTACCCATAATTGAGGTCCCATTTCAGCGAGTAGCTGTGGATATTCTGGGTCCTTTCCCAAAGAAGACACCCAGAGGAAAGCAGTACGTACTGACTTTCATGGATTTTGCTACCTGATGGCCGGAAGCTGTACCCTTAAGCAACACCAAGGCTAAAAGTGTGTGCCAGGCATTAGCAGACATTTTTGCCAGGGTAGGGTGGCCCTCCGACATCCTTACAGATTCGGGAACTAATTTCCTGGCAGGGAACATGAAAAACCTGTGGGAAGCTCATGGGGTGAATCACTTGGTTGCCACCCCTCATCACCATCAAACCAATGGTCTGGTGGAGAGGTTTAACGGAACTTTGGGGGCCATGATACGTAAATTCGTAAATGAACACTCCAATGATTGGGACCTAGTGTTGCAGCAGTTGCTTTTTGCCTACAGGGCTGTACCACATCCCAGTTTAGGGTTTTCACCATTTGAACTTGTGTATGGCCGCGAGGTTAAGGGGCCATTACAGTTGGTGAAGCAGCAATGGGAGGGGTTTACGCCTTCTCCAGGAACT
The DNA here is from genome assembly GCF_002925995.2 of Terrapene triunguis. Taxonomy (NCBI): domain Eukaryota; kingdom Metazoa; phylum Chordata; order Testudines; family Emydidae; genus Terrapene; species Terrapene triunguis. The sequence continues at coordinate 3,123 of NW_020705380.1, forward strand.
AACATTCTAGACTTTGTAAGCAACCTACAAAACACCCTCCGACACTCTTTAGCCCTTGCTAAAGAAAACCTAAAGGATGCTCAGGAAGAGCAAAAGGCCTGGTATGATAAACATTCCAGAGAACGGTCCTTCAAAGTAGGAGACCAAGTCATGGTCTTAAAGGCGCTCCAGGCCCATAAAATGGAAGCGTCGTGGGAAGGACCATTCACGGTCCAGGAGCGCCTAGGAGCTGTTAACTATCTCATAGCCTCCCCCACCTCCAACATAAAGCCTAAGGTATACCATGTTAATTCTCTTAAGCCCTTTTATTCCAGAGGATTAAACGTTTGCCAGTTTACAGCCCAGGAAACAGATGACGCGGAGTGGCCTGCAGGTGTCTACTACGAAGGAACAAGGAATGGTGGCGTGGAAGAGGTGAACCTCTCCACGACCCTGGGACGTCTGCAGCGACAGCAGATCAAGGAGCTGTGCACAAGCTTTGCACCGATTTTCTCAGCCACTCCAGGACGGACCGAACGGGCATACCACTCCATTGACACAGGTAATGCTCACCCAATTAGAACCCCACCCTACCGGGAGTCACCTCATGCCCAAGCGGCTATACAAAGGGAGATCCAGGACATGCTACAGATGGGTATAATCCGCCCCTCTAACAGTGCATGGGCATCTCCAGTGGTTCTAGTTCCCAAACCAGATGGGGAAATACGCTTTTGCGTGGACTACCGTAAGCTAAATGCTATAACTCGTCCTGACAACTATCCAATGCCACGCACAGATGAGCTATTGGAGAAATTGGGACATGCCCAATTCATCTCTACTTTAGACTTAACCAAAGGGTACTGGCAAGTACCACTAGATGAACCCGCTAAGGAAAGGTCCGCCTTCGTCACCCAGGCAGGGGTGTATGAATTCAATGTACTCCCTTTCGGGTTGCGAAATGCACCCGCCACCTTCCAAAGACTTGTAGATGGTCTCCTAGCGGGATTGGGAGAATCTGCAGTTGCCTACCTCGATGATGTGGCCATTTTTTCTGATTCATGGACAGAACACCTGGAGCACCTGGGAAAAGTCTTCGAGCGCATCCGACAGGCAGGACTAACTGTTAAGGCTAAAAAGTGTCAAATAGGCCAAAACAGAGTGACGTACCTGGGGCACCAGGTGGGTCAAGGAACTATAAATCCCCTACAGGCCAAAGTGGATGCTATCCAAAAGTGGCTGGTTCCAAAGTCAAAGAAACAGGTCCAATCCTTCTTAGGCTTGGCCGGATATTATAGGCGATTTGTACCACACTACAGCCAAATCGCCGCCCCGCTGACAGACCTAACCAGAAAGAAACAGCCAAATGCAGTTCAGTGGACTGATGAGTGTCAAAAGGCCTTTAACCAGCTTAAGGCAACACTCATGTCTGACCCTGTGCTAAGGGCCCCAGACTTTGACAAACCGTTCCTAGTAACCACAGATGCTTCCGAGCGAGGCGTGGGAGCAGTTTTAATGCAGGAAGGACCGGATCAAGAATTCCATCCTGTCGTGTTTCTCAGCAAAAAACTGTCTGAGAGGGAAAGTCACTGGTCAATCAGCGAAAAGGAATGCTACGCCATTGTGTACGCGCTGGAAAAGCTACGCCCATATGTTTGGGGACGGCGTTTCCAACTACAAACAGACCATGCTGCGCTACAGTGGCTTCATACCGCCAAGGGAAATAACAAAAAACTTCTTCGGTGGAGTTTAGCTCTCCAAGATTTTGATTTTGAAATACAACACATTTCGGGAGCTTCTAACAAAGTGGCTGATGCACTCTCCCGGGAAAGTTTCCCAGAGTTAACTGGTTAACAATTGTTCTTGGAATGAAACCTATTGTTAGTTTTTATATAATCAGTAGTATGTCTAAAGATACATGTGTCTTATTAACTCTGTTTTCTCCTAGAACTCCAGGAAGAAATCACAGCCAGTGTGGAACCGAACGTCCAACACTATCTGTGATTTGGGGGGCGTGTCATAACTATTAAGGGAAGGGTAACAGCTCTCTGTGTACAGAGA
>NW_020705381.1:0-1282 GCF_002925995.2 Terrapene triunguis
AGCCTGTATTTACCATACTCCCAGCAATATGAACCCACGTGAACCCTGTGACGGGTTGGATCACAGAAACCCCCTTGGGAGCTGCCACCCGATGTGCCAAGACTACCCCTGCTTCTGTTTTCCCTGCCAGCTCAGGACCCCAGCACCCTGTCTTGCTGTGTCAGACACTCCTGTCTGACTCCAACACAGACCAAGGGTCCGAATCACTTGTCCCAAAACTGCAAGTTTACCCAAAAACAGCTCACAGGAGTGTGCTTGTCTTTAGCACTCAGATGCCCAACTCCCAATGGGGTCTAAACCCAGATAAATCCGTTTTACCCTGCATAAAGCTTATGCAGGGCAAACTCATAAGTTGTTCGCCCTCTATAACACAGATAGAGAGATATGCACAGTTGTTTGCTCCCCCAGGTATTAATACATACTCTGAGTAAATTACTAAATAAAAAGTGATTTTATTAAATACAGACAGTAGGATTTAAGTGGTTCCAAGTAGTAACAGACAGAACAAAGTAAGTCACAAGCAAAATAAAATAAAATGCGCAAATCTATGCCTAATCAAACTAAATACAGATAATCTCACCCTCAGAGATGCTTCAGTAAGTTTTTCTCAGACTGGACACCTTCCAGGCCTGGGCACAATTCTTTCCCCTGGTACAGCTTTTGTTCCAGCTTAGGTGTTAGCTAGGGGTTTCTCCATGATGGCTCCTCTCTCCCCCTGTTCTCTTCCACCCCTTTATATGTCTTTTGCATAAGGCGGGAACTCTTTGTCCCTCTGGGTTTTCACCCCCCCTCACTGGAAAAGCACCAGGTTAAAGATGGATTCCAGTTCAGGTGACATGATCACATGTCACTGCAAGACTTCATTACTCACTTGCCAGCACACACATATACAGGAAGACTCAAAGGTAAATACAGCCATTTGCAGACAATGGGAGTCATCAAGATTCCAAACCATCCTTAATGGCCCACACTCTACATAATTACAATAGGCCCTCAGAGTTATGTTTTATATTTCTAGTTTTAGATACAAGAATGGTACATTTATACAAATCAGATGATCATACTCAGTAGATTATGCACTTTGTAATGATACCTTACAAGAGACCTTTTGCACGGAGCATATCCCAGTTGCATTATATTCACTTATTACCGTATTTTCTCTAAATTTATCCCAGTTACATTATATTGACTTATTATTATATTTTTATAAAACCATGTAGACTGCACAACGTCACAGAACCAGCCTGTATTTACCATACTCCCAGCAATATGAACCCACGTG
>NW_020705382.1:0-1069 GCF_002925995.2 Terrapene triunguis
TGTAGGGATATTAGAGAAGGTACTAACAGTGATTCCTTCAAGTGACAGTGACCCCCCTCATAATTTGTCCCCCACACTTTAAAATCCAGTTTCACCAAGTACAAAAATCTCTTGGGTCTTCTGTTAAAACTTGTAAGCTATTGTCTGTAGAAACCATTGATTAGATCTATCCTGTGAAAGATACTTTACTACTATGTAAAACTTACAAACAAGTTAACTGACTTTGTTCTTGAAGTAATTGATACAATGTAAACAAACACTGTAAGCTGTTAAGTGACTTTCACTTCATTCAAGGGCTCCTAGGACAGACCCCCCCCCACCCTCTGTGATTAAAGGGCCGGGAGTCTCAAATGAATTAGCACACACTCTGAAAGTGGTGGAGACAGTAAATTAAAATATGGTTAAGGTATGGAATGCATGCTGATGAATGCTTGATATACATGGATGGTTAGGGAGGTGCCAGCCTAGAAAGAAAGTATCCATCGGCCGAAGAATGTGTCAAGTGGATAACCAGAAACCCCCGGAGGGTAAACTGGAATCCACCCCATCACCTGGAAGGATGAGAAACACAAACTTCGGACAATGTGGAGCCACCAGGAATGTGCCACTTTGGACAGGAATGTGTGCCATCTGCTGATTGAGTCAGCAACAGCAGGATGAAACAGCTCCCATAAACTAACATAGGAATTAATTCCTATAAAAATGAACTCTAAAGACTGATGACTTTGAGTCTCTCTGCCAGCCTCCAGGAGCATCAGATGCATCTGACACAGACTCTGCTCCATCCTCATGACCAAGCTACCTGGCCAGTAACTTGGCATGAGCAACTTCTAGGCTGGTAACTATAACACCTATACAGAACTTGAATGAATAATTGTGTGAATGAATCTCTCTCCCTCTCTCTCTCTCTCTATATATATGTATGTGTGTGTGTGTATAAGTAATAAGTAGTCAAACAATGTTGTTTACTTTTATCTTTTGCTTTATCATTATATTTACAATAAATGTGGCATCTTTGCCTTATCCCTCTTAATAAGATCCTGCTGGTTTTTATTTTATTGGTATAACA
>NW_020705383.1:0-917 GCF_002925995.2 Terrapene triunguis
ATCCCTCTTAATAAGATCCTGCTGGTTTTTATTTTATTGGTATAACATTTTGGTGGAGAATTGCGAAAGGGGGATTATTGGTAAGAAAGCCTCAGGTATTGTAAATATTGGTGTGCACACAGCCGGCTCTATAGAGAGCGGTTCTATTTTTGGTTAACCAAAGCCTACTGACCTCCGGAGGGTAGAGGCTTCATAAAAGAGCTCATAGAAACTTTAAGCTACAATTAATCTTATCCAAAGTGTTCACTGAGAAATCAGGGGTAACAAGAGCCTATAGGGCAAGGTAAAGCTGCTCGCTGAACGAGATCAGGGGTAGCAGGATAAGATAATTTAGGCTGTGTCACTCGCTGCAAGGGTTCAGGGGTGACAAAGGAAACTATACACGTGTTAAAAATGTTTAAGAAAAGACAAGGGAGAACAGTCTTAGAGGGAGGAATGGAGTTTGAAGGAGCTCCAACCTCACCTTTTGTAAAACAAATAACACCCTTTAAACAAATCCTTCAGAGATATGGGCACAGTCCTTGGACTGAACAAGCCCTTGCAGATGCTTGCTCTATTTCAGATCTAGAGGATAGATTGGCCCAATATATCCTCATATGTAAACCCCCAAATGCAGCAGAAAGAGACGCTGCAGGGATCTGGCTGCTGTGGGAGGCTTGTAATGACAGCTACCTCCGCCTAACAGCCTGTACAGAGGAAAACTTAGTGTTTCTCGCTCTGATCCTGGGAAGGATTTTTATATTGGTGTATGAACCCTCGGTGGTAGAAGCTCCAGCAATACAGAGGGAAGCTTAGCGTCTCTCCCTCTGGCCCAGAGTGGGTTAAAATCATAAGATACAAATCTTGTTTTGTTAAACCAAACTCTGAAGAACATAGAAGTTTGGGCAGTGTAGTGTGGTGTTTTTTTTTTTGTTTTT
>NW_020705383.1:1017-4042 GCF_002925995.2 Terrapene triunguis
TAGAAGTTTGGGCAGTGTAGTGTGGTGTTTTTTTTTTTGTTTTTGTTTTGTTTTTGTTTTTTTGTGAGTGATATTGTGGTCATTTCACAATTTTGAAAGAAATGTTTAAGGAAAGGGACCAGGAAGGGTGGGGGCTGGTTAAGAAGCCCACCCTCCTTGCTAAATTGGTAGTGGAACAAAGCCTGTGCCCATGGAAAGGAAAGGTTCATTGGAAAAAGCAGGATCAGGCCCAGACAAGCAGGCAAGCAACAGATAGAGAAACTGGAAAACAGGTTGAAAGCCCTAAGGGCATAGAAGCAGAAAAAGAAGGTATTAGAAGCAGTCCGTGTCCCAGGAAGAATTCAAAGACAGGAACTGGTGAACATAGCTCATCAGTTCATGCATGAAGGAGTGGAAGGGACGCTGGGAAGGTTAAAGCAAGTGGCAGAATGGAAGGGGATGAGAGATGATGTGGATACATGGGTCAGGAATTGTATACAGTGTGCCAAAGATAAAGCTCGTCCTCCACACCAGCCTCAGATGCTACAGCAAAAAAGGCTGGGACCCTGGCATAGAATCCAAATTGACTTCAGGAAAGACCCTGAAAAGTTAACTCTACAGAGGCTGGAAAAAAATTAAGCAGTTAAACTTTGTAAAAATGTTAAAAAGTACCATGTTAAAGAGAAAAGGAATTCTTGGTTTCTTTGCAGCCATTCTGAAGAAAAAATGGGCCCTTTTCCAAAGGAATGTCTGTAAATAATCCAGGTATTTGAAATCATTTGACTATGGACAATTTAGTCAAATTTGTTAAAAACATGAGGAGGTTCTATTGGAATTTAACTGACCCAAATGTATGAAGGAAATATAATCTATGTACAGCTATGTAAAAACAGCAATGTAGAAGAGATGTTAAGAAAAAAAAAATGTGTATGTATCTTTGATTCAAAGTTGCAAAACTGACAAACCTTTTTGCAAGACACAGGTAATCAGTGTTGGCTGACTTTTGGGATTTGGCATTTAACCCTTAAGGGGTAACTCGGTGCTTTACAAAATGTATAAAACCAAAGTTGTGACTGAAGCAGGGCAGTCAAAATCAGAAAAATAGGGAAAGATTCTGAACTCTTCTTGTTTGTTTGTTTAGTTGTTTTTGTGTGTGTAACAAAATAGCAGATGAGAGCTGTAGTAAAAGAATAAGAAATTAACAGTGCCCCTCTGAAGCAACAGCAGGGGTGAGGTGCACAAAACAAAAAGAAGCACTGCTAGAAACACTGAGCCTTAAGATGGCTCTGTGTAATCAGACTGTCACTTTGACAAGGGTACATGAAAACTCTGTAAAAACAAAAGGAAGCAGCTGCAGTTTGGCTTCTATGGAAAACCTGTAACAAGGTATCCTTCAATTGGCTAAATGCAAAAATGAAAAACTGCACCAAGATTTACAAGCCTCTGCTGCAAAAGCAGAGAAATAAAATGTATGTATGTCCATTAATACCCACATCCAGTTAAATGTCCTTAAGTTTGGGTACAGAGAGTTAAAACAGCACTCTCAAATCTTACAGCAACAGTATCAGAAAAAGGAACATTTAAGACCCCAGAAGGGGCAGATTTTTGGGACCCCTCTGGAGATTGGGAAGGGAGATATTTGTGTAAATTCCTCCTCCCAGGGCCAAAATGCCATTGCAACAGTAACAACAGTGCCTGCTTCTGCCTCAGACCTCCAGGCTATGGCAAAATGGCTGGAACCAGAACATCAGGAGAGCTGGTACCAGCTGAAAAGTTACACAAATACCATGGTTATAGTGTCGCGACAAAGTCTGTTTTCAGTGTTCTGTGTTGTATGTTCTGTGTTGTGTTGCATGTTCTGTGTCTGTCTCTAGTGGTGTCCTGTGCTAGCATTGGGTCCAGAGAAAGAGGGCATACTACACTAGACAGGACAAATGTCTTTTCTTCTCTCTACTTCCCCCATGTCCATCCAACTTATCAATCACCACTTGTGTCCAAAAGACTTTGGTCCCCAGTGCATCAGGTTTATTTTTTGTTAGGTTCTCTAATAAGCATTTTGTTATTAGGTTTTATTATTGATACTGGTACTCCTACAAATCTTATTTCTTGTGTGTATTTAAGGGTTAGGGTATTTAAGGGTTAGGGTTGACATTTATTGTTTGGTGGCTATTGCAGTATCAAACTTGGGCCTCATTTTGTTAGTCAATGTACCCAATTATTGTAATGGTAATGGTTTTATTGTATTCCCAATTATTATGATTGTGATTGTTTGCATTTCTGTTTATATTATATCTGGTGTTTAGTCAATTGTAATAATTTTAGTTATACTCACCTGGTTATAATTGTTTGGTTTGTTTACAACAGATCACCTGTGCCCTACAATGACAACAACTACTGTACTGTAATGATCATAGATCAAGGGGCGGAGTGTTGTAGGAGCAGCAGTGATCTGTATGCAAACGGCTATAGCTATGGGATGCACCAAAATGCAGATACTGAATGCAGTATGTTTCCAGCACTGTAAAACCAGACTTGCTAATTGGGGAAATAATTGTAAAAATAGCACATCAACAGTCTCTGGAGGCAAAGGTATGGAAGGTTAGCCCACTCCCCATATTACACATGGGATCATTCTGGCTGCCTCGGACCTCGAGCCAGTGGGCTGGGGAGGGAGGAAAACTATTGGACACTAGAGGTTGTACCGAATGGACTCCTCAAAAGTGGGTACGCCTCACCTTACCTGTTGCCCCAGAGCCTTGTAGTAAAAATGTTTCATTGGAATCATGTATGTGGAATTAATTAAATAATGACACCAAAGTATTGTACAATGTACAATGTGTATGTATCCACTCGTGGGAGGAAGTATTTTGGAAATATGGAAGTGTTAGCAACCCCCCAGTAAATGAATGTTGTTGCCTCACAGTACCTTCTCTTAAACAGGTTAAAAAGAAAGTGACACTAACGATTATATAAATATCGTAGTGTCAAAAGGGGGATTATGTAGGGATATTAGAGAAGGTACTAACAGTGATTCCTTCAAGTGACA
>NW_020705384.1:0-2000 GCF_002925995.2 Terrapene triunguis
TAAAGAATGGGACAACTGCTGAGTACCAAAATAAAGTGTGTGTGTGTGTGTGTGTTATACAGATTATTTTTGCTGTGAAGAAATCACTGTTCTAGGCTACTGGGAACTTATTTTTAAATACAATTTTCTTGCTGTTTCTGAAGTACTCAGGCAGTGGTTCTCAAACTTTTGTACTGGTGACCCCTTTCACATAGCAAGCCTCTGTGTGCGACCCCCCCCTTTTAAATTAAAAACACTTCCATACATATTTAACACCATTATAAATGCTGGAGGCAAAGTGGCATTTGGGGTGGAGGCTGACCGCTTGCGACCCCCCCCATGTAATAACCTCATGACCCCGAGGGGTCCCGACCCCCAGTTTGAGAACCCCTGTACTAAGGAGTGAAGCTAGGGCAGTTGAAGTAGCAGTTATGCCTTGGGTTGTCTTCTGCTGCAAGGGCATTGGAAACACTCCGCTACTTTTCTTTGTATTTTGGGTCCTCCTGAATAACTCCACTGCCTGCCTCTGCTCATCTCTTTCCCATGCAGTAACAGTACAAAACTGACATGATTCTTGACTGTTTCCGTGCTGCATACAGGGTTCTGCATAATAGCAATAATCTGAACAGGCTTTTTAATTTCATTCAGTTAAGAAAAATTCTAAAGCAGCAGTCAGAAAGGCAAGATTGGAGTCTGCAACCATATGCACTAGAAACTTTCATTTTAAATAAGAACTTAAATTCTGTAGAAACTGACACTAGATCACCATACTTGCCCAGGGAAGCTGCCACTTTGTCAGGGAGGAGTGGATTTTTCAAACCTTGCACTATAGGATTATTGTATGTGTAAAAAGAGGAATGTATGCTGAAGTCTTAAGTTTGCTTTTTTGTAAGGACAGTTTATCTAGTTACCCAGCAAACTAAGACTATTTTACAGTGGGTTTTAATTCCATTTAATTCTACACCATTTTATCTCTGGGTAATTACATCCACAAACACAAGTTCAGCTACCATCTTTATACTGATGACTGACAGATCTAACTCTCTACTCCAGACATGTCACCTTCTGTCCAAACTAAAATCTTGTCCTGTCTTTCTGACACCTCCTCATGGATGTCCAGCTGCCAGTTCAAGCTAAACATAGTTAAAACAGAGCTCTTAATCTTTTCTCCCAAACTCTTCCTGTTGCCTCTTTTCTTGATCACTGTGGATAACACCATCTGCCTGTTGCTTAGGCCTGTAACCTGGGTGTCATCTTCAACTCTGACTTCTCTGGGTCCTCACGTAACGACTATATCTAAATCTTGCATAGTCTTTCTACATAACATCTCTAAGATACAACCTTCCTATCTATCCACACAACTAAAACTCTCTTCCAAGTTCTCCTCATCTTGCATCTCGATTACTGCAATATCCTTTTCTCTGGCCCTGATAGATGCAATCTTGCTCTGCTCGTAGCCATTCAGAATGCTGCCGTAAATTAATTTTTCAAGTCTGTCTCTTTGACCACTGGCTTCCCTTTCTCTCTTATGACAAATGTAAACTGCTTGTATTCACTTTCAAGGCCCTTCACGGTCGATCTCTACCCTACCTATCCTCTCTCATTCAGTATCAAGTTGTGGATGCCTGCCTCTGTCCTTTGAGGCGAGCCTCCACTACCTACTGGTTAAATTTTCAAACGCCTTTGTGCTTTCTCCCATGCTGCCGCTTCTGTGAAACTACCTCGTTATTCAAATCTTCTTTGCTGTGATGCCTATGAAAAACTTGACAATATCCATCTGTTGTCTCTTCTCTTATACTTAGATTGTAAGCCTTTGTAGCAGGGCATGTCTTTTTGTGCTGTGTTTGTATAGTGCGTAGCACAATGTCTAGGACTTCTAGATGCTAAGGTAATTCAAATAATAAAGAAGTACCTTGCTGTATTGAATCAGTAAGATAAAATATGTATCCGGCACCCATTTTTCTCCACCCTCCATGAACGAATTTATAACTTTTTAAAATGAGTTCTTAAGAGATTACACA
>NW_020705385.1:0-1894 GCF_002925995.2 Terrapene triunguis
CTGGGAGCTTATTTTTAAATACAGTTTTCTTGCTGTTTCTGAAGTACTAAGGCAGTGGTTCTCAAACTTTTGTACTGGTGACCCCTTTCACATAGCAAGCCTTTGTGTGCCACTCCCCTTTTAAATTAAAAACACTTCTTTACATATTTAACACCATTATAAATGCTGGAGGCAAAATGGCGTTTGGGGTGGAGGCTGACCGCTCGTGACCCCCCCCATATAATAACCTCATGACCCCGAGGGGTCCCGACCCCCAGTTTGAGAACCCCTGTACTAAGGAGTGAAGCTAGGGCAGTTGAAGTAGCAGTTATGCCTTGGGTTGTCTTCTGCTGCAAGGGCATTGGAAACACTCTGCTACTTTTCTTTGTATTTTGGGTCCTCCTGAATAACTCCACTGCCTGCCTCTGCTCATCTCTTTCCCATGAGTAACAGTACAAAACTGACATGATTCTTGACTGTTTCCGTGCTGCATACAGGGTTCTGCATAATAGCAATAATCTGAACAGGCTTTTTAATTTCATTCAGTTAAGAAAAATTCTAAAGCAGCAGTCAGAAAGGCAAGATTGGAGTCTGCAACCATATGCACTAGAAACTTTCATTTTAAATAAGAACCTAAATTCTGTAGAAACTGACACTAGATCACCATACTTGCCCAGGGAAGCTGCCACTTTGTCATGGAGGAGTGGATTTTTCAAACCTTGCACTATAGGATTATTGTATGTGTAAAAAGAGGCATGCATGCTGAAGTCTTAAGTTTGCTTTTTTGTAAGGACAGTTTATTTAGTTACCCAGCAAACTAAGACTATTTTACAGTGGGTTGTAATTCCATTTAATTCTACACCATTTTATCTCTGGGTAATTACATCCACAAACACAAGTTCAGCTACCATCTTTATACTGATGACTGACAGATCTAACTCTCTACTCCAGACATGTCACCTTCTGTCCAAACTAAAATCTTGTCCTGTCTTTCTGACACCTCCTCATGGATGTCCAGCTGCCAGTTCAAGCTAAACATAGTTAAAACAGAGCTCTTAATCTTTTCTCCCAAACTCTTCCTGTTGCCTCTTTTCTTGATCACTGTGGATAACACCATCTGCCTGTTGCTTAGGCCTGTAACCTGGGTGTCATCTTCAACTCTGACTTCTCTGGGTCCTCACATAACGACTATATCTAAATCTTGCATATTCTTTCTACATAACATCTCTAAGATACAACCTTCCTATCTATCCACACAACTAAAACTCTCTTCCAAGTTCTCATCATCTTGCATCTCGATTACTGCAATATCCTTTTCTCTGGCCCTGATAAATGCAATCTTGCTCTGCTCGTAGCCATTCAGAATGCTGCCGTAAATTAATTTTTCAAGTCTGTCTCTTTGACCACTGGCTTCCCTTTCTCTCTTATGACAAATGTAAACTGCTTGTATTCACTTTCAAGGCCCTTCACAGTCGATCTCTACCCTACCTATCCTCTCTCATTCAGTATCAAGTTGTGGATGCCTGCCTCTGTCCTGTGAGGCGAGCCTCCACTACCTACTTGTTAAATTTTCAAACGCCTTTGTGCTTTCTCCCATGCTGCCGCTTCTGTGAAACTACCTCATTATTCAAATCTTCTTTGCTGTGATGCCTATGAAAAACTTGACAATATCCATCTGTTGTCTCTTCTCTTATACTTAGATTGTAAGCCTTTGTAGCAGGGCATGTCTTTTTGTGCTGTGTTTGTATAGTGCGTAGCACAATGTCTAGGACTTCTAGATGCTAAGGTAATTCAAATAATAAAGAAGTACCTTGCTGTATTGAATCAGTAAGATAAAATATGTATCCGGCACCCATTTTTCTCCACCCTGAACGAATTTATAACTTTTTAAAATGAGTTCTTAAGAGATTACACA
>NW_020705386.1:0-1089 GCF_002925995.2 Terrapene triunguis
GTTCTTGTAATATGCTAGAATATGGGCAGGACTCAGATAGCAGTGTGTCTAGCCAGTTGCATGGTCTTGGAAGTACGTGATAATATTAATTTTTCCCTCCTTGTAAATTCATTGGTATAATTTTTTTCAGTAGAATATCTTTCTCCGGGGTTCTCGTGTTTTGAAGATACTATTCATCCTTTGTTTTTTTAAATGAATAATGTAAAAACTGCTTGTTACATACTTAGTGATCAGCTCAACCCTCATCTGAAAAATACTTAATGTAGAGGAGCATTTTTGCATTTAAGAGCTAAGTTACATTCACTTAAGTGAACAGTTTATTCTGAGCTGTTTATTGGTTATTTGTGCTTTGAATCAGATGCAAGTTTTGACTGCAAACTGCAGTGTTCTCAAACTGTGAAGGTATAGTAATGAAATGACCTAAATGGGGTACATTTATGTTCTCAATTTTAGTATACTTTTCCATTTTTTTTAAAGAATGGGACAACTGCTGAGTACCAAAATAAAGTGTGTGTGTGTTATACAGATTATTTTTGCTGTGAAGAAATCACTGTTCTAGGCTACTGGGAGCTTATTTTTAAATACAGTTTTCTTGCTGTTTCTGAAGTACCTGGGCTCTTGCTCTTGACAATATGCTTTCTGAGAGTATTGTATTTTTTCTTTTTGTCCTTTCTGACTTCAGTAGAAGTTCATTTTAAACCAGTATTGTTCCATATATTTTTTCCTGAATAGCTTGTTAAATTGATGGGTAGTCTTGATACTTTTTTTTTCCGGAATGTTATGGGTTAAGCTTTGACAAGTTTATCAGTAAACTTGTTCTTTATTCTGTGTACGGTATTTTACAGCACTTTTCCCACTGTTGGTATAACAGCAATGCAGCTGCAATAGTGGAAGCATTAAAATGGACTAGTCATAGAAGTTCTTATCATTGGGGGGTAGCCAACATGGTAAATCTATTTCTGGCCTACATTAGTGCTTCCCCTGCTACTACCACAGTTGGTGGTGCACCCGTGCTAGATCAATGATGGGCAAAATGCTAATGCAAATGAAACACTAGCATTGGCTGCAGTGAGGTGTGATTGTGAAGTG
>NW_020705387.1:0-1179 GCF_002925995.2 Terrapene triunguis
CCTCCCACCCTTTGTGTGGGTGTGCAGCACGCAGCACAATGGGAACCTCGGTCTTGCCTGGGACCCCTTAGGTGCTACCGTAATTCTATTAATAGTTTCATCCTACAAACTGTGCTTGGGGCCAGTACCTGTGTTTTGGACGCTGTCCCTGTCCCAAGGCAGCAGGGAGACCTTCAGAGTTTGTGTCCCCAGTCAGGATCCTAGTTGGGAGGGCCCCGATTCAGGACAGAAAAGACTCACGTGCTATGCTCTGTTGGAGTCAATGGGGTTGGGGTGCATCCCTGGATTGAGCGTATGCTGTGATTTCTCTCTTGCACTTCCCCAGTAGCTCTGCACCCCAATCTCTCCCCACAGCCCCCCATGTCCCGTTCCTTGAAGCCAGGGGCTCCCAGGACTCCAGACCCCCAGCGAGGCTAGGTTCTTCATCTGGGAGCAGCGAGCTGCCCCATCTCCGTTCATCCCCAGCCCCCCTTTCCCGGCCAGCCACGCCACACGACCCAGCCACAGGGAGCGACCCCTAGAACTGCCAAGCCTGCCCCTGGGGGAAAACCCGGGCTAGATCTATCACTACAGACCGCCACAATAGCACCTAGGCACTAAATGATCAGGGCCTCGTCGGGCTGGGTGGTGTCCAGGCCCTGACCCCAGCTCTAGGGATGATATTCTGCAAGGATCAGCTGCCTGGATGTGCCTCAGGGGTGGCAGGGCCTGGGGTCACCCCGCCAACCAGCTCCCCCCATGTGCTGGGTGTTTTCTTGCCCGGGAAGAAGGGCCCACCCAGCGCAGTCTAGGTCGCACCCGAGGACCCCAAGGCAAGCGGGAGCTGTGTCATAGCCAACACCCAGGCTGGATTCTTGGCTTGAGATTCAGCATGGGGCTTCGGTGCCCTGGGCAGGGTGTGGGGTGACAATTTGGGGGCATTTGGTTGTGGGGATTCATGGCCCCACCCAATACTCTGTTTGCAATCTGTAATTAGAAGGCTCATTCCATCCGCTTCGAATCTGGGGGGTGGGGGCAGAGAGGGGATGGCTCCCCCCCGCCCCCCAAATACCACCCCACGGAAGCCTTTCTACAAGCGGTGAAGCCTGGTCCCTGCCCGCAGCATGAACCCGAGTCCTGGCTCCCAGCTCTAACCACTAGACCCCACTCCCCTCCCAGAGCTGGGGATAGAACCCAGGA
>NW_020705388.1:0-1183 GCF_002925995.2 Terrapene triunguis
CCTCCCACCCTTTGTGTGGGTGTGCAGCACGCAGCACAATGGGAACCCCGGTCTTGCCTGGGACCCCTTAGGTGCTACCGTAATTCTATTAATAGTTTCATCCTACAAACTGTGCTTGGGGCCAGTACCTGTGTTTTGGACGCTGTCCCTGTCCCAAGGCGGCAGGGAGACCTTCAGAGTTTGTGTCCCCAGTCAGGATCCTAGTTGGGAGGGCCCCGATTCAGGACAGAACAGACTCACGTGCTATGCTCTGTTGGAGTCAATGGGGTTGGGGTGCATCCCTGGATTGAGCGTATGCTGTGATTTCTCTCTTGCACTTCCCCAGTAGCTCTGCACCCCAATCTCTCCCCACAGCCCCCCATGTCCCGTTCCTTGAAGCCAGGGGCTCCCAGGACTCCAGACCCCCAGCGAGGCTAGGTTCTTCATCTGGGAGCAGCGAGCTGCCCCATCTCCGTTCATCCCCAGCCCCCCTTTCCCGGCCAGCCACGCCACACGACCCAGCCACAGGGAGCGACCCCTAGAACTGCCAAGCCTGCCCCTGGGGGAAAACCCGGGCTAGATCTATCACTACAGACAGCCACAATAGCACCTAGGCACTAAATGATCAGGGCCTCGTCGGGCTGGGTGGTGCCCAGGCCCTGACCCCAGCTCTAGGTATGATATTCTGCAAGGATCAGCTGCCTGGATGTGCCTCAGGGGTGGCAGGGCCTGGGGTCACCCCGCCAACCAGCTCCCCCCATGTGCTGGGTGTTTTCTTGCCCGGGAAGAAGGGCCCACCCAGCGCAGTCTAGGTCGCACCCGAGGACCCCAAGGCAAGCGGGAGCTGTGTCAGAGCCAACACCCAGGCTGGATTCTTGGCTTGAGATTCAGCATGGGGCTTCGGTGCCCTGGGCAGGGTGTGGGGTGACAATTTGGGGGCATTTGGTTGTGGGGATTCATGGCCCCACCCAATACTCTGTTTGCAATCAGTAATTAGAAGGCTCATTCCATCCGCTTCGAATCTGGGGGGTGGGGGCAGAGAGGGGATGGCTCCCCCCCGCCCCCCAAATACCACCCCACAGAAGCCTTTCCACAAGCGGTGAAGCCTGGTCCCTGCCCGCAGCATGAACCCGAGTCCTGGCTCCCAGCTCTAACCGCTAGACCCCACTCCCCTCCCAGAGCTGGGGATAGAACCCAGGAGTCC